>NW_025394775.1:0-6847 GCF_016433145.1 Gracilinanus agilis | reverse complement strand
AACTAAACTGTCATCAGATTATCAGAGATGATAAAGAGATCTCCACAATTGGCACCTGAACAGGTACCTTGGATCGCTGGATTCAGGTAAATATTTGCCCTCCCCCTCAGACAACTCCCAAATTACGACAGTTTAGTTTCTGTCCGAAGAAGGGCAAGAAATCCAGAGTTTTCAGAACTCTCCCCTTAAGGGAAGACACTAGAAGTAAAAGAATAGATTAACAGGATGGGACACAGTGAATCAAAGGAAAGAACTCTTTTAATTGATATAACTAAGCACATCCTCAGAAAATGGGGAGTAAAAGTTAGTAAAGAACAACTCACTAAATTTCTTGATCTTATTGAAAATTGTAACCCGATTCCCTTAGAATTCTGGCAAAAAGTTGGCAATAATTTAAAAAATTATTATACTGAGCACAGATCAGAACAAATGTCAGAAAAAAATTCATCGGCTGCTGAAAAAACAACTTTGTTATCTGGTCAGAAAGAAAAGAATGAAATCTTTAAGATTTCAGTGTTAGAATCAGAGGAGGAGGAAAAAGCTCATAGTAAATCAAAACGAAGCTTTAAAATTCGAATGAAAAAGTCACTAGCAGACCTTCCCCCACCTAAAAACCTCTCTTCAAAAGAGGAAAGAGAGATAAAAGCAGAGGAGCCTCTGCCGCTTGAAACTCTAACTCTGCAGCCACAACCCCCGAATATAGGGTTTAAAGGAGCCCTAAAAAATGCTCGAAAGGATGGAGACATGTCATTCTGTTTCCCAGTTATTTTTAGAGCAGATGAATTGGATGATGATGAAGAAGTAGCTCCTACATGGGAGCCTCTTCCCTACAAAGTGTTAAAAGAAATTAAAACAGCTTGTGCTTCATATGGTCCTGCTTCTCCATACACTTTAAATTTGGTGGAAACTTTGGGGACAATTTGGATGACCCCCTTTGATTGGATTCAGACCTCAAAATATTCCCTTGCTGCAGGGGACTACCTCTTTTGGACATCAGAATTTGATGAATTGGCAAAACAGAAGGCAGCCATTAATAAGAAACAGGGCATCAGAGTTACTAAAGAAATGTTACTTGGAATAGATGAATGGGAATTACATGCTGTTCAGATTAATTTACCTAGAGAAGCTCTAATTCAATGTACGAAGTGTGCCTTAGAGGCTTGGAAAAGGATCCCAGTAACTAAGAAACTGTCTACAGGTTTGGCCGAGATTAGACAAGGATCAGAGGAAAGATACTCAGATTTTGTAGAAAGGTTAAATCAGGAGGTAAAAAAATATACAATTGATGAATATGCAATCCGGATAATAGTCAGAAAGTTTGCCTATGACAATGCCAATAATATGTGTCAGAGCATGCTTCAAAATGTTAAAGAATCTGGGACTATTAGTGACTATGTGAAAGCTTGTGAGGACTTTACTCCAGCATATATGCAGGGTATAGTCATTGCAGTGGCCCTGAAAGGAAAAACATATTCTGAAATGATTAAAGGCTCAAAGGCTGTAAAAGGCTCTTGTTCCAATGCCCCTAACTCTTTGTGTCCCAGATGTGAGAAAGGTAACCACTGGAGGAAAAGTTGTAATTCCAAATTCCATCGAAATGGTTACAGATTACCTGAGAAGAAATTTCAGGGAAGATGGAAAGGAGGCCAACTACCGGCCCCACCAATGACTAAATTTAATCCAAGAATTCATCCTAGTTTAGCCAGTTCCTTGCTAGAGTTAATCAATTTTCTGAATAATAAACTTTCTTTTTTCTCCAGATTTCTTTAGCCACATAAGATGTGATTTATTGATCTTTGATAGGATGTCTTATATTTGTTAGAGTATGCGTGAAATGCCCGGGAAATGTCTTTGAACAGTCTGTGTGTCTATATGTTGTGTTTATGTGTCTATAATCTGTTGGTTTTGTATGTCTGTGATCACAATGGAATTTTGGAGAAAATAAATCTCTCTCTTTCTCATTCATTCCGGAGGAATGGGAAAGACAGACAGAGGAGTTTGAAAAATTCAGAAAAATAACATCTCCAATGGATTTCTGAGTGTTTTAAACTCTAAAAGAATTTAATTGATTAAATGAAATCATATTCTCTGCTCTCATTAAGGCGAGAATCAACAAGATAATTTGTCTACATTTCTTCTTCCATTTCTTACTGGCCATAAGAAAGGGAACAAAGAAATAGTAAGACAATAACAGGGGACAGATTTGATCCCACCACCAAATTCTATCAACAGGTTAAATACTGAGATATATATTTAATCAAATTTAACAAGGATTCTAAATGCAATCTAAAAAATTTTATTCAGACAGAAAAGGCAGTGATTCTGAACTGTGTACTGAGGTTCAGAAGTGCAATTTAAAACCTTTTTAGCTAATCAGAATCATCAGTTCTCCGAAATGCTTAACTGAGAGTGGTAAAAACTTTTTGGACTGCCACAAGTTTAATCTACCATTAATCACACTGAAATTAGTGAAAATCTTAACAAAAATTATTAGAACAATGCCATTGACTTATATTTTGTAATTAGACCCCTTTAAACAGAGAATGGTTCATAAGAAAACTTTAAGCCAAAATTGAATCATCCATGCTGCCTCAGTTTATCAAGAAATAATTTTGGAAAGTCAAAAAACATAGTTCCTTTTTCTCGAAACTCACAGCCCTTTCTCTAATTCATTAGGATACATGTTTGCTAAGAATTTGAATAGATACTGATGGTATAGTATAAATCTATTGACTACCAGTTAGAAAATGGAATTTCAGTTAATTTTAAATATGCACAAACTTTATATTGAAGAACTTATCTATTAAGACTTGCAGTGTGTAAAATATGGATTAAAATAATCAAATTTGCCAAAAATGCTTATCAAACTGAATTTGAGGATTGCAAATGATAAGTGCAAATTATATAAGGATACTAGTTCATGATTTAAAAGAAATATTTAATCAGGTATGTAGATTTGTCCTAAGGTATGGAAAAGCCAGACTACAGGTTTTATTCTTTTTTAAGCAGAGGTCTGAAAGAATAACTGGTATATGTAGGAAACCTTGTTAAGAAGTTTTAATCAGGGACAATTTGGATATAGTGAAGTTTAAATTAATATTCATCTGGAAGTGATAAATCATCAAGGTTTTAAAATAATGAGGCAAATTTTATAAATGCAGTAACTAAAGAGTTAAAGAGCACAGCAGCTTGAAAAGTGGCTGCAGCCTTGGACATGTTTCAAAAATAATTTAACCCCTTCTACATATAGGAGGGAGAGTCTCTGACTATAAATATTTTCAGCAACAATTTTTACTAACTCAAACTCAGTAAAGTGAAACAATTAGTAAGAAGCTAATGTTAATTTTGTAACTTTCAGAAATCTGGTTCAGCTTAAGTAGTCATCTCTATTTCAAATAATATTAGAAAATGCAATAATAATTATTGTGACAACTTAAATTTATGCTTTAAGTTACTAGATCCTAGTCAAATTATGTCTCCTATGTTCACTATTTCACTTGTATTTAAAGGTTAATTGAATTGATTGTATTCACATAATATTTGTGATTTGTAGTAATATATTCAAATCCAGAATGTACAATTATAACAAAACGCAGAACCCTAATAATAATTTGATATCATTGTTAATATGTACTTGATTGTGATGGCATTAATATTATTATAATATCTTTTACTTTGTAGTGATGTTGATGCAATAATAACTAATTAACAAATTTCTCAATATTATAACAGTGTAATTGAAGAATGCATTTAAATAGAAATATTGATCATCTCAATAATCATAAGCTACCTGAAATAAGACTATTATTTGTAAAAGTAAGAATATTCTAAGGTACCTGGTTGAAAATTTTGAAGTTTTAAAATCAATAACCTTTGAAGAGTAATTTTGTATCAAAATCAAAACATATAAATCTTACAAGTACAATCATTTAGTCAGAGGAAAAAAAAAAACTACTACAGAAAAAAGGAATTTTCCTTACTTTTAAAAACTTAGAACTTCTAACAAACTTATTAACTCCTTCCTTACAATAAATTTAGAACTTAAAGGGGTAATTAGCAGTCTCATTGAATTTTGAGGTTATGTGGACAATAATTTTGCAAACAACGCTGATACAAATATTGGGTTTTAACAAAATTGTTATTGAATGTTATCAAAACATGTACTTTACTTTGTGAAAACTGAAACCACATGTTCAAATGTAAACTATGTGTAAAAGCTATTTGTTAAAAATTGATCATGTCTATTTACAATAATATATGATTGGTATTATGAACTAAAAGTTTAAAGTAAACTGACTATTTCAATAAATTAAGAGAATAACCAGCCCCTGCTTTAACCCTCTCTATTCAAGATAACATTGATGAAAACTTAATTCCAAGCAAAGTTGTTCACTCTTTTCTATATTACAGAAAAGAATTACTAGATAATTTATTCATTGAGAAATTATTGAAAAAGAAAATTTGTTTATCATATTTTGTAACATTATAATTTTTCATTGGGTATGTAAATCTTGGAAAACTTTCAAATGCTATTGGTAACAATTACTATTTAAGGTAAAAGTCATTGGATTTACAACTGATATTACTCATTTATGGATTATTGATTTGGATTCACCATTCAAAAGAAAGATATCATTGATAAATAATCCTTGACTCTTACCTCAAGTCAAACAATATTATACTCCCTTCCCTCCTTTTGCCATATTCAAAGCAAAGTAACATAATAATTGAAGCCCCAGAAATTTGAATATGTAAAGCAAGCCAATATGTTCCATTGTTTACTAAAGAAACTGTACCCATCCCAAGTGTTGTTTCAATGAAAGTTAGTTTGAATCTCTTGTACATTAATTTATTTGTTTAATTTCTGACCATCAATTGGAATAGCTAATTACAGATACGAAGAAACAAATAATACCCCAGAATTATAATATGGGGATCAAGGTTTTGTTTTATTCATACAGGAAATGGATCTGAGTTTTGGGTAAAAGACATTTCACTAAATCTAAACTATATATATAATTTTGAATTTTAAAACTTTTTTTTTACTTAAAAACATTGTATTTTTCCTGAATTTTTAATTTTCTTATTGCTTTTCCTTTTCATTTTTTATAGAATAATTGATGTTTTCCCTTTTTCTTATTTTTTATACTTAAAGTACAGAAAATCAATGTTAATCCTTTTTCATTTCACAGTAATATAATTTTAATATTAAAACATACCCACAAAGCCTTAAGTCTATGGAAACCTGCCATGAATTGGTAAATATTATGGGGCTACAATTAATGATTCTGTCTGATTACAGGAGAAGAGAACAAAAGAGCCACAAGGTCAAGGAGACCACCCAGTCCAATGGGATTGGTAAGAAACTGCACAGGGCCTAGCACTACAAGGTCAAAAAAAGATCATACCAATCCAAGAAGGATTGACAAAACTTTCTCATGCCAATACTGAAGGACTTAAACTTAGCGACTGGGTTCGGGGTTGCAGCTTTTCTGACATATGTTAGAGGCTGGACTTCCTTGAACTTCATCCTAGGTTAAGTACCAAAGATTGGCCATCATCCTGGCTCAAGTGCAGGCAAATCAGACCAGGGAAAGACACTTCCCTTTCTCACAAAAAATTTGGTCCTTTTCTTTCTCTTATAAGTGTGGTAACTTTCTATAGACCTGGCTTCTAAATGGGTAATTGCACCATTGCTTAAATCACTTTACTTGGGCCTTGATACAAGGACCTGCTATAAGTTTAATTTTTCCTACATTTTTGCACATAAGACTTTGATATTTTTTACATATCATTCACAACTTATTTTTTTTTCTCTATTTTCTTTGGAATTTTAAAATTTTTTAAATTTCTTTTGACAATTGATTCACACAACTCCAAAACTCAGCCATGTATCCTTAACTGATCTGGATGTTTGCCTTAACCCTCTTCAGAGGAGAATGTATGTTCTATAATCTATAATATAAAGTTTAAATTCTTTTGAGAGTAATTTCAGGATAAGAAATTTGCCATCTCCCCAGAATCCAGACAATGAACCTGTTCGAAAGAAGATACTATGAAGATGCCTGCAGAGACCTACACTGCATCAAGAAGATCCAAAATGAACTTTGGGGTGCAGTTGCTTGAACTATGGGGAATTGAATGCATTTGTTTTAAATGTACACTCTTGTGCCAAAGGGGACTGCCCCCTAATTGACTTTTTGTCAATGTGCCTAGCAATCATTGGATCATTGTTTTTGTCCTCTTTTCTTTTCATCCCCAAATTTGTGTAACTTAAAAGTTTCCCTTGGCCCTCATAAGAGAAATTCACACAGCCCAACAGGTGGATGCCCTTTTCAATTTAAAAGAAAAGGGAGAATATGTGGGAAGCCAATAAGAGAATAGATAAAAATCTGAGACTTCTCTTTTGACTCCTTTTGTGATCCTTGTGATTTCTTCTTGAAAAGTATTATGGCCTTACTGAAAAGCTTTAAGTTCCTATCAAACCTGAATTTAAAGGGTTAACATTGTTAACACAGCAAGGAATGCTGCTGCCTGTTATAGCTAAGGCCAAGATACTCCCCAACTTGGCTTTCTGATAAGAACCTAGTAAAAATTCAGCCTTGGCCTTGGTGTATTCTGAAGCCAATATTTTGTGTTTTGATGTGACATAATTTGTAACTTCTGCGCATCTGCAAAGTTTCCGGGGGGAGAGGGGTTCTTTTGTGTGAAATGAGTCTTGAAATATATATAATAAACTCCATGCTCCTGGAGCCAGAGCTGGAAGCATGAAGTAAAAGACATTTCCTTATTTCCTTATCAACTAAACTGTCATCAGATTATCAGAGATGATAAAGAGATCTCCACA
>NW_025394774.1:0-1420 GCF_016433145.1 Gracilinanus agilis | reverse complement strand
CAGCGGAGATGCTACAACCCCTCCTGCAGAAGATCTGGGAACAGGAACAAGTCCCGACAGACTGGAAACTAGGCTACCTGGTGAAGCTACCCAAGAAAGGTGACCTATCCCAATGCAGCAACTGGCAAGGAATCATGCTTCTATCCGCTCCCAGAAAAATCCTGACCAGAGTAATCTTAGAAAGACTGAAGGAGGCCTTGGATAAGAAACTGAGAATAGAACAAGCAGGGTTTCGTCAGCACAGATTGTGCACTGACCACATCATCACCCTAAGAATCATCATCAAACAGTCCATCGAATGGCAGTCTCCCCTATTTATGACTTTCGTGGATTTCGAGAAGGCATTTGACAGTGTGGACAGGAACATCATCTGGAGATTGATGCAACATTACGGGATTCCCCCGAAGCTCATCAACATCATCCAGCAGTTATACGAAGACTTTACCTGCCAGGTCATCCATAATGGGAAACTGACAGGTCCCTTCACAGTGAAGACCAGAGTGAAGCAAGGCTGCATGCTCTTGCCCCTTATCTTCTTGATGGTCATACATTGGATCATGAGAAGAATTACCAAGGACAGCAACGCAGGCATTCAATGGACTCATACCAAACAGCTTGAGGACCTTGACTTCGCGGATGACATCTGTCTCCTTTCTCACAAGCAGCAGGATGCACAAGCCAAACTTGCACATCTCTCTGAAGAAGTGAAGAAGACAGGTCTGAAGATCAACAAGAAGAAGACCGAGGTGATCACAGTCAACAGCAGACAGGACCTGCCAATCCAACTACAGGGAGAAAACATCAAGGAGACGGACCACTTCACCTATTTGGGTAGCATAGTCAGTAAGGATGGCGGAGCAGATGAGGACATCAGAAACCGAATCAACAAAGCCAGACAGGCATTTAACACCCTGCGGTCTGTCTGGATCTCCAAAGCACTGTCCCTCGTCACTAAGCTCCGAATCTTCAATAACAACGTAAAGGCTGTCCTCCTATATGGATCAGAAAGCTGGAGAGTGACGAAAGTCAACACCAACAAACTTCAAGTCTTTGTTAACAGATGTCTATGCTACATCTTGAACATCAGATGGCCTGAAAAGATCTCCAATGCCA
The DNA here is from genome assembly GCF_016433145.1 of Gracilinanus agilis. Lineage (NCBI taxonomy): Eukaryota > Metazoa > Chordata > Mammalia > Didelphimorphia > Didelphidae > Gracilinanus > Gracilinanus agilis. The sequence goes on along the minus strand of NW_025394774.1, from coordinate 307 downwards.
GACTCTGGGAAAGAACAATCCAGTACCCCATTAGTCAGGACATAAAGAAACGTAAGTGGAGATGGATAGGACATACGCTACGAAAACCGGAAGACAATGTAGCCAGACAAGCATTGTGCTGGAACCCTTCGGGAGGAGGAAAGTCAGAAGACCAAAACAGACCTGGTGAAGATCTGCCGAAAATGAAACAAAAACAGTCGGAATGACATGGGCCCAGCTGGGGGAAGTTGCCCAGAACAGAGTCCGCTGGCATGAGATGATTGCGGCCCTATGCTCCTAAGGAGTCAACAGGAATAATAATAATAAT
>NW_025394773.1:0-1568 GCF_016433145.1 Gracilinanus agilis | reverse complement strand
TCACCAGGAATTCTAGATCCTTCTGATGGGAAAGTAAATTAAAATAAAGAGTTAAAATATTAAGCATGCAGAAGCTCTTTTTGGCTTCTTTTATATATAAAGAGTTTGGATAGGAAACTTTTATTTGTTTTCTCTACCTAGTTAAGACAACAGTCATAAATATATGTATATATATATCTATCATCCATTCAGAAAGTACTATAAAATCCTAAAGTCAATTTTTAAAGACCTCTTATTAAATTATGATTTAAATTCTTAAGGCATCATATTCTTCAAAAGTTGTATACAATTGTAACTAGTTTTGATGGAGTCCATCCATCATCATATGTGACAATTAACAAAAGAAAAGACTTGTTCAAGCAATATGTGACCTCGATATTTAAGATGACAAATCCAGAATACATAAGCCTTATGGGCTTTTTACAGTGATATGTTATTCATTAAAATAATAGGGAAATGGTACAGATAAAGAATCATATAACAGAATAGATATTAATTAGATTAATACAGATAAACTTAAAAATTAAACTTTAAAGAAATCAGCAAATACAATAATATAAGCAAATGACCAATTACAAGCAGTGTAGGCAAAAATCCTTTTTACCAATCCCAAAAGGCTTCTTTACTATCTTGAGGGGGAAAGCTGAAAATAATTAGCAAGCAACAAACTTTCAGATCTCTTTTTTTTCTTTGAAAACTCTTACCTTTGGTCTTGGAGTCAATACTGTGTATTGGCTCCAAGGCAGAAGAGTGGTGAGGGTAGGCAATGGGGGTCAAGTGACTTGTCCAGGGTTACACAGCTGGGAAATGTTCAGATCTCTTTTTAAGGTCATTTCCCCTCCCCCCAGTATTTTCATCTATTCAGATTTCATTTGCCAGACCTCAATGTACAGGATCCTCAATGGGTATGGGTAAACCAAAAAGCCAAAGGGGTGTGAGGAGATAAATTTCTCCCCTGAATCAAGCTTTCAACTGCAAGGTATTCAATCAGCACAACACCCCCCCAAAAAAAAAAAAAAATTAAGCAGATCCAAAGTGCAGTCTTGTAAATTTACCAATTCAAACTGTTGTTTCAGAGTTTCAAGCATGCTTTGATACAGCTTTATTCCTGAAGAGGCTGAATGAGGGTTGTTTATAGAGTAAACAAAAAAGGCAAAATCTTGCTGGAGAACAATAGGATATTTGCATATGAGAAAGCTGGCCAAAAGGTAGAGACAAAATCCCCAAAACTTCTACTTCAAATGTACTGATTTAGTCTCTCTCCTCGCAAAAGAAAATAAAAAAACTGCAGAGAAGTCCCCTTCCTGTGGAGGGAAACAAAACAAAACAAAACAAAAATAAAAACCCCAGTTGCAAGTCTTTCTCAGGCTGGAGTCCAGGATCAGCTTAAGACTTCGGCTTAAAAAATGGCAGTGCAGGCTGGAAAAGCTACATGGGGTGGCAGAAGGGATTGGGGTCTCACCCTTCCATTGGAAAAAAGCAATTTGGATTGGCAGGCTGGGTAAGAAGTGGTGAGGGACACTGGCTCAAGCAGATGGGTGTGAAAAGGCAGAGTTAGTGAAAGTAGG
>NW_025394772.1:0-5511 GCF_016433145.1 Gracilinanus agilis | reverse complement strand
TTGATTTGTTACTTATTGTCACGTGTGGGTAACTCGTCTCCCCTCCCTACTAAGGGAGGTGGGAGTGACATCATTAGCACGCCTGGGTTGAGTAGATTTTTTGACTATTAATGGGATCTGGCTAATTCTATTTACACAATCCCCCCTGATGATCATTGGGTGCCTAGTCACCCCAAGTGATCATGTTACACAAACATCTTCTACCACAAAGGTCCTTCTAACTACAATAGTTAGAGATAAGAGGGAAATGGAAAAGAGAGAAAGCAAAACCAATGTTTTGCTAAGCGCGTTGACAAGAAACCAATTGGGGGCAGTCCCCAATCTGCATATCATGTACAATTAAAGTAGCTGTTCAAAAACCCATCAGTTCATTCATTAGTACCCAAAGTTCGTTCTGGATCACTTGATGATCAATTGCAACCCAAAGTTCATTCTGGATCTCTTGATTAAACGTAGGTTCTTCAGGCATCTCTCTGCAAACAGTTCATTCTCTGGATTAAGGAATCAGCAAGTTTTCTTTCCCTGAGAATTTTCTCAAACAAAACCAAAAATTAAATCTTGGATATAATAAAAATACGATTAATCTTGGATTTTATAAAAATACAATCCCCCCTGACGTGGGTATTTAGAAAGAAATACCCAGATCAGCTCAATATATACAGATGAGTCATGGGGTTGTATGAGTAAATTCAAAAGAAAAAAAGAAAGAAAAAATATAAAAAATCAAATAGAAGAAAATTGAAGCTTTTGAAAAAGAAAGGTATTAAAATCAAAATCAAATATCAAAAGTTATGTACAGAAAAATTTTTTGAAGAAAACAAAATAAAATTATAACAGGCCCTTGTATTAGGGTCTCATCAATTATAATTTCCATCCTACTAGTCTGTAGGATACAATGCAGTAATACTGCACTTACCCATTTGCAGCTAAGACTACAGGAAGTTGCCATTCTATAAGAGAGAAAAAAGGACCAGATTTAAATGCAAGGGAAGCGTCTGTCATTCCCTTTACTCTCAGGAGTATATGGGTGAGCCAGATAATAGCCAACCTGTGGTACCTGACTGGCAGTGTAGTTCGGAGAGTCCTACGTCTTAACATATGTTAAGCGTCGCAGCTTCGATTCTTACACTGAGTTCAAGTCCTCAGTGTTGGCGTGGGAGTACCTCAATCCCACCTGTACATGTATGATCTCTTTAACCTCGTGCTCCTCGGCACTGTGCAGATGTTCTCAGAAATCCCATTGGATTTGTCGGTTGGTCTTCATGACCTGGTGCTTTCCTTAGCACCATTAATGGCTCATGTGTTCCCTTCTCCTGGAATTAGAAGAAGCATTAATCACAGTCCCGTAACATTTAACAATATATGGCAAGTTCTTGGAGTCTACACCTTGTGAGTAAGCAGTAATATTACAGCAATTATATATATATTAAAATTATAGCATTGCAAAAAATGAAAAAATTAAGTGATTATATGTACTCAAGTACAAGAAATGAGAAAAAAGAAAAAAAATATCAATTATTCAATTAAAGATATTAGGTAAATCAATAAGAAAATTAAAATAAAATCAGGGAAAGAATCAAGACAAACCAATGATTCCAAAGTAACATCCATGAGTCCATGAACTGTTATCTCCAATGCAGGTAACAGGAAACAGTCAATCAGGTTCAATAGAAGATGCCCTCTTTACATGTGAACAATGAATCCAAGAGTCCTTTTCTCTGATCTTTATAGCTGTTGGGGTGGTTATTAAAATTTCAAATGGCCCATCCCACGAAGGCTGGGTTGCCCCCGTGCGCTGGAAGTTCTTTATATACACTTTGTCTCCTGGATTCAGGTCGTGAAGTGAAAAGTCTATTGGTCCTGCTTGTACTGCAGTTCCAGATTCATGGAGTTCACGCAGTCTGTGTTGCAATTCCTGTATATAGGAAGCAATAGAAGTATCTCCTCCTAATAGTGATGTATATGCAGGAGAAAAAGGTTTAGCCTGTATAGGAGGATGTCCAAAAAGCATCTCATATGGTGAGATGTATAGATCTCCCCTAGGTCTGCTTCTAAGATAAAATAGAGCTAGAGGGAGAATTTCAGGCCATTTTAGATGTGTCTCAGTACATAATTTGCCAATCATGGTTTTAAGTTCTCTGTTCATCCGTTCAACTTGGCCTAAGCTCTGGGGGTGATATGGTACATGGAATTTTGGAGTTATCCCCAGGCATGAATATATTTCAGATAAAACTGAATCAGTAAAGTGACTCCCTCTGTCCGAGTCAATACGTGCAGGCAGACCAAAACGAGGAAATGATTTCTTTTAAAAGCACCTTGGCAACAAAGGCTGACGTGGCTCGGGCAGTAGGAAATGCTTCCAGCCACCTGGTCAGTTGATCCACTATGACCAAACAGAATTTATATTGTCCAGCCTTTGGCATTGTTATGAAATCAATTTGTAGGTGCTCAAAAGGTGTGTAAGCTAATGGACGCCCACCAAAAGCCTTGCCACGAAAGGTGTGTTGGTTATATGCTTGGCAAGTAGGGCAAGCTGCACACACTTTAGAGGCTATAGTGGTTATGCCAGGAGCTATCCATACTCTCTTGACAGAGTCCACGATGCCCTGGGTACCAAAATGACCATTTTTATGAATAGATTGGCAAATTTGGCGATAAAAGTGTCTAGGGAGCAGGGGTTTTCCTTCAGAGGACACCCATACTCCATTTATCTGTTTGGCTTTAAATTTCTGCTTCCATTTTGTTATTTCCTTCTCATCATAGGAAAGTGATAAATTTAAGTCATCAGTGGTTGTTAATGTTAAAATTAATTCAGGCCCTTCTATTGCTGCTAGCTTTGCAGCAATATCTGCCCAATTATTTCCCTTAGAGACAGGGTCAGTGCCACCTGTACGGGCAGAGCAATGAACTACAGCTAGGGCTTTTGGTAGTTGGAGAGCAGAAAGAACTTCATTAATAATTTTTGCATTAGCTATAGATTTGCCAGCTGAGCATTTGCTATTCCTGGAATTATTATTATTATTCCTGTTGTTATTTATATAGTTGGCTTTCGACTGGGTATTATTTCCGATTACTCTTAAGAAATTCTTACAGTTCATTATTATATGGCCCTTCTTCATAAAGAATTGGCAGATAATGGATTGATAGTTAGATTCTTGGAGAGGGGCTATTGTCTCTCCTTTATTTTTCATTTTTTCCTTTAGCATTTTAAATTCTGCTTTTAAAGCATCCAACTGAGTCAATGTCTTCCTCATGTCTTTGTGCATGGCCCTTAAAAATAGAAGATGCTACTTTCCTCAATTCCTCAAGACTCATAGATTCTCCAGTTGGGCAGTTAATTTTAAAACAGTCTTTGACTACTTTGCAGGAATTCTCAATGAATTGCCTACTTATATGTCTAACATGCTGTTCCATGGTTAAATCAAGGTCCGGATTATATTTCTCCCACTTCAATCAGCCTGTCCATAAAATGGGAGGGAGTTTCATTGGTATGTTGTTTTGAATTTTGCCTAACTGTCAGGTATATCAGCACAAGCTTTCATGGCTGACAATAATGCCTCTCTGCCAATGCACAATTTTTTGTAATCTGGGATAGAATTGTAATCCCAGTTCGGATCCTGGAGGGGCCATTTAGGTCCTCCCTTGCCTTTCTTGTGATTGGCCCGAGAAATGATTCTTTCTTTCTCACCGACTGTCAGAAACTCATCTAATATATTTTCAATATCCTGCCAACTGGGGTCATAAGTTCGGAATATATTGTCTAATTTTTTTACAAGTAAGAATGGTTCTTTCTCAAAAGTAGGCATATTCTTTTTAAATCCAGCTAAATCATCAGGGCTGAAAGGAGTAAAGTGTTTTACAGATACCAGGTCTCCTTCAGTATTAAAAGTAGGTACACTTCTCGTAAAGGAAATAGTGTTGTGCTCTCCTGAATGGCAGGGAATGTATGTCCTGCAGCAATAGCAGTAGCTCTGATTGTCTGTAGGAGGGGCTGAGGGGTGGGTTGGACAGGTTGAGGAGGTGGGAGCAGGACAGGCTGGGGATGGAGTGGTATGGGTTGAGGAGGGGGCAGTAGGGGTTGGGGACAGGGGATGGGCTGAGGAGAGGGTGTGTCAAGAGCGCTTTCATAGGAGGAATCCTCAAAGGCAGAACTATTGAGGAATAATTCTCTCTTTTGTTGGAACTTCTTTTTAAACTGTTTCCTCCTTCTTAAATGCTTAGCATGGTTTTTTATATAAGCCAGCAGTTGTTCTTGGCCCTCTTCCATATTCTCCATTCTCTTCTCTATCTTACTAAATCTCTGTGAGTTAGTGTCCTCCAGCTTCTCTATTATATTTCCTATTTCCTTCTCTGGCAGTTTCTTTTGAGAGAAGTAAAGATAAACTATTCTGCCTACTATCAGTATTAGCACACTTACTACCACACCTGCATACAGTGCATCAAACAGCCCTTGTAATGTATTTTCTGGTGTTGCTTTTCCAAAACAAATCATCATAACAGTCCATAATATGGACTGGAACCAGAGCCTTATAGTTTGAATTCTAGTATTTATTTCATCAGTAATGCTTCGAAACCCACACATTCTTACTCACAGTAGATATCACTAGTGGGCAAGGTCTTCCTTTCACTAAGGGTTGGGCTATAGAACTAGTTGTATTGTTTTGGGTCAAGACTTCCTTTTGTTCCTGCCTGGCTGAGGACAAAGGCTATAGCCTGAGGCTGAGTACTAGAGATAAAGCTCTTTGAGGGTAGGCAGGGCTTTTTTCCTGAGGCAAAAGTTGGGAGTGTCTTTCAAAAGCTAATTTTGGTTCTGGGAGGCTCTTTTCGATTGTAAAAGTCTGAAAAATTTCTTTTCTTTAAAGTTATGTGCCTTCTACTGTGGGGGAAAAAGAAAATGGCTTTTTAAGTTCTAGCTGGCCCCACCAGGCTTTTGCTTTTTCTAAAGATTTTAAAACTAAAAGTACGGTTTGAAATAGAACAGAGTTTTAGCCTATTTGTAGCCTAAAAAAATTTACTCTCCCTAATTCTACTAAATAAGTCTAGTGCCTCCTGCTTCTATTTGGCTGCTTTTAAATCTTATTCAGGTGTGCTCCTGGCCTGGCTAGGAGAACTGAGCAGTCCTGCCCAGGTGTGGCCAAGGCCTCCTACTAGGCTTAGTTCTTTCCTTAAGACAAAGAGGCAACCTAGCTAAATTTTCAGGGTCCCCAGGTTTTTGATCTCACCAATCTAGCAGCTTTATATCGACCGAAGCTCCACGGCGTGCTGTGAGAAGGCTGACTTAAGGATAGGTATAAAGAATTCAAGAAAATTCAGAAAGATTGAGGAAGTTCGAGAGACCAAGTGGTCAGCCAAAAATGTAAGAATTAAAATTTAGTTATTATAGCTATATATTAAAATTATGTGGCCGCCAGGAATCAACAATTCAGGTTGATTCCGTAATTAAATCAGACCCAAGTCAGTATCAGGTTGAGGAGTTTATTTACAATCAGGAAGGTAAAGTAGGGATAAAGA
>NW_025394771.1:0-2588 GCF_016433145.1 Gracilinanus agilis | reverse complement strand
TCCTGGGAAGGGTCTCTGATACAATGGGGAAGACTACCTAAGACAAAGGGATATTTAGCATTTACCCTAGGGTCCATTATTCAGTCTGCAACTGCTAGCCTGAGATTCCCTTCAGGGTACATTCCCATGGGAACAGGGAACAAGCACAAGCTTTGGGGTCTCCAACCTACAAACTATTTCTAAACTTGGGGTTCATCATACCTCACTAAGCTACAAGTTTGGGAATTCTAAATTCCATGTCGACAGTTGTTTGGAAGTTGTGGAGTTCAAACTGAACTTTGTTGGAAATAATTTATTATGAAGATTTTGGTACATGCTGAACTTTAAATTGTAGGTGATCTCACTTGGTAAAGAGAGAAATACTTTTAATTGTTCCACTTTGATACTTAGGAACTGATAAAGCAACACAGTACATAAGTAAGATATTAAAGAATTTAAAGATGAGTATATTTTAATTATATACTTCAGAGGGTTTAAGGAGATGTTCAAGCAAGTAAAAATTGATAGGAAAGTTGTGGATATCTTGTAAAACAGGGTTTTTTTTTAGCAGTATAGTTGTTATAGAGATGCAAATGGTGAGCCCCTGGCTTGGGGGTAGCGGGGAGGCCCTTCTCAGGAATGAGAGGACTCCAGGCTTAGCTTAGAAGTGAGAAAGATTTATTGCTAAGATGGGATCCTTGGCCAGTGGGATAGCATGGGTGGAGCAGCCCAGGGGGGGTTGTCCTCCAGAGCACGGCATGGCAGCAGGAGTGAAGCAACTATCAGGGTTGCCCCCATTCCCCCTTTTCAAAAGTGTGGACATGACTCCTTGCACTTGGGTGTTTGGTGAGTGGGGGGTCTGTCTGGGATCCTTGGGGCTTAGGCTATCAAGATGTGGCCAGAGGTGTATCTCTTTTGTTACAGGGGAAAGGGGAGTTTCCTTATTCACAGCCTGCCTGAGTTAAGGGGTGCAGGGTCCCTGCCATCTCTGCACAAGATTGTTTTCCTCCTTATTTATCTTTCCATTATAAGAGGTTTAAAAAATATAATAGGTTTAAGTGTTTAAATTAATCAAAAATGTTTTTTGGGGTTTAAAATGATCATAAATGGTTTTCATCTCAGTGTATTATAAGCAGCCTGCTTGCCAAAAGGCTTGATTAAGGTTTATAGTGCTTAAAAGGTTTCAAATAGACCCTGTAATACTACATGCTTTATGATATTCCTTTAAATGTGACTTTTATGTAAATTGTTGCTAAAACATGTGCTTTAAGTGTTGTTTGAATGTAAGCAAAAGCTCATTGTAAACCTGACTGTACCATGGGTTTTGTTCAATACTCAGTGGTTACCTCAGTTTACCAATTTGTACTATGAACTGCAAGTTATAATTGATAAGCACTATGCTAAAGACACAGTGCCTCAATTCTTAGGAGTTATTGATTAGCATTTGAAGGTATACCAAATGGTATGTTTATTTTTTGTGATGATAACAGAGAGTTAGAGAAAGTAAAGAGGTATGTTGTGTTTGAATAGAGAAGAAAGAAAGACTTGATCTAACACCTTCAGTATGTAGATTTGTGATGGGTAAATGGAAGTTGTGTTCTTTTTAAGCAGAGGGTTTTGAGGGAAAAAGAGAGGGAAAAGGAGAGATGGAAGAGAACAGATAGGGAGGTGAAAAAGGAATAGAAAGATGTTCTACTCTTATAATTGGATCCTTGACCTAGGGATAATTTCTAAAATTAGTGTATATGGTATTGGGAAAATCACGGATAGTTCTGGAATTCTCTTGAAAGTTACTGAAGAGATTCCTGTCTGGCTTGTCTTAGTCTTTCAGATGGCCCAGGTACAGGAGAAGATAACAGCCCTGATTTATATTTACTGTGGAGCTACTCAGTCCAGAACTCCTGTTCCTTAATTCAGATTTTGTGACTAAAGTGTGATATGTTAATTATTGCCAGAATATGCAAGAATAACTGAGTGGTTAGCCTGGAGGGATGTGTAAGGCTTGTTTGAGGGTATGGAAATTGTTTTCAGACTGCTGCTTAGCAGAATTTCTCTGAGCTGTAATGGGAAAGACTTGTCTTTTAAGGAAGGAGAAGGCTTCAGAGATCCAGTGGTGATATAGTAATAAAGACAGAGAATGTTCTGTGATGGTTAGGAGAGGCAATTCTAGGGCTCAACCTGGACTGGACCTTTTCTGACCATCTAGGCTACAAGGATGGCATGAGCCAGTGACAGCTTTGGCCTGTACATATGGCATGAGCCAGTGACAGCTTTGGCCTGTACATGGAGCTCCTCACTATGCGTCCCTTGGGACGTGAGGAAATGTTTTTCCTATCTGCCTTCCCTTTTTGGAGCAAGTTCCCATAATCAGCACTTAATGCAAGTTGTGAATTAATGTTTCCATCTCCCCAAACAACCTATTAGGTTAATAATTGAAAATTATCAAATTGTTAGGGAACACACTTTAAGAAGTGAGTGAAGTTTAGTGATAGATGACTTGTTGAGCTTGGAAATATAACCCAAAACTTTCTGGATTTCCTCCAGAATCTGGTGTTAACTTAGAAAAAACACAGAACTATTAAATAATCATAAAATCACTCTTTAATCAA
>NW_025394770.1:0-3751 GCF_016433145.1 Gracilinanus agilis | reverse complement strand
TTCAGGTCTGAGGCCCACCATTGGGCCTGTGGGCCTGACGCAGACAGAGAGGACAACACTTTCTCATTTCATCATCCTCGTCCTCATCATGGTGAGCGAGGAGACTCCCTCGTTTCACTACCCAAAATATGAGGGACAGCTCTGGAGGCCATGGGGAATTCACCTTTGGAAATGGAGAGCCACTGGCACCATTTGGAGGAGGGCGGAAGCGGGCGAGGCCACATCGGCGTGCCCGGGACGGGCACAGTGTCCCAGGACTCGGAGAGCCAGAGGGTTGGAGGAAAAACCCGGAAAGACTGCCGCACAGAGGAGTCAGCAGAGCCGGGAGAGCACTGAGCGGGGAGCCGGCAGATGCCCTCCAACCAAGGACTGGGCTCATCCCTGCCAGGGTGGTCAAGCCGGGCCGTTGCCACGGACTGGAGCAGGGAAAGGCTTTCCACCAGCACAGCCAGGCCCTTGGGAGGCACGGGGGAAGCTCAGCACCAGCCAACCCATTCCCATCAGGGCATTTTCTTCAGCCTTCCTCCTCCAGGGCCCCAGGAATAGGGACAGACACAATGTCCCACAGGATGTCTGCATTATTATTGTTATTATTGTTCTCCTTTATGATCCTATGTGTTTTATTTTATATACTTGAAATATATTTCTCAGAATTCTATTCAATGAACCATTGACAGAGGCTCTCATGACATATACACAGAAAGGTTAATAACCCCTATAGAGCCATATTACAGTCCTGAGTCATGTAACTCAAGTCTCAGGATTACTGACAAAAGAAAATTTGACTACTTGTGTTAAGATCTCTGGGTCATACAATTTATTACCAAAATTTTGTTTTTGCATGTGTACCAATAATTATATATTTGTATTAGTTACTTTCTTTGGTTTTGTTTATAAAATGACTGCCCCTTTTTGTAAGATTGGCAAGGAAATGTTGACATGTGAAAAGAAAATTAAAACAAGTTAAAAATAATACTGCTTTAATGCGGCACTGTCAGATTTCCAAAAGTGTCTTAATTAACTTCCTAATGGGAATCTCTAAAACCTATCTCAAGAGAATCCTCCCCAGACTTTTGATTCTTCATTGTTTTGTTCTTGCCAATCCAAATAACTTCTGGGTTTGTTAGACATCTCTCCCATTGCACTTGGTACTCTTTGCAAAGCCATAATAAGTAATCTAATGAGAAGCATATTACAGATACTCAGGATCACCAAAGAAGATCATCAGTCTTTATCCCTGAATACTATGCTGTGAGAGCATAATTCTGGAAAATGTGGTATGAAACTAAAGAGTTTAATGTATATGACTGTGTTCTAGAAAATATATGTAAAAAAAAAAAAAAGAAAGAAAGAAAGTCTGAGGGCAATTTTGTTCTCCTACAGATGGGGACGCAGCACTCAAATTCTCTTCATTTCACAGGATTCAAGAACTAAACAGAGAATTGCCCTGAAGGGGCAAGGTGAGAAAGAAGAACATTCAAGATGTGAGGGAAGTGATCTGGATCATCTTACTAAAGTTTCAACAACTACTAATTAATTAATAAATTCAATTGATCTATCTCAGTGTTTCAAGAACCAAGGTGTGTATGTGTCTAAAATCTTAGGATCGCGTATGTTTTGAGTACTGTTTCAAGCCTTGACTTAAGGTTTGAGAGGAGAAATATGAAATATAAACAGGCCCTGTTAGCTCTGTCTGTTGTAAGTCTCTCTCTCAAATCATCCTCTCACAACATGGGCTTAACTCAAATGCAAGTGGTTCCTCCTTATCCCTTCACTTCCATCTAGGATATGGAAGAAGAAAATAAGGGGAATACAAAATTCTGATTTCTGGATTTTGAAATTCCAGTTGCAGGAGTCTCTCTCCTCAATTGATTCTGCTTATCTACTGCTTCCACCTGTTTACATAGACTAGAAGTGACATAGAGCAAACACTGACTGGGGGACAATGCAGCCTGAAACAGACTCAAGTGTAATTGAGAAATATTTAGCAAAATAAATAAATTACAATAGGCCATAGAGAATATTAATAAGTGGTTTTCTAAGATAATATGTTGTCAACAGCGCTCCTTATGTATGGTTTAATGGGGCTAATTTCTATTTGAGTTTACCACCATAATTTAGACTTTCACACTCCTTTCAGACCAGATCTTCAGGGTCTAGGCAGAGTGAGGAAAAAGAAATCTGACTGAATTTGACCGTCTTTTTATGTTATAGTCAAGTATGACTCTATGATTCCATTTGGGTTTTTTGGGGGAAAGATAGGTGGTTTGATATTTCCTTCTCCAGTTCATTTTACAGATGTAGAAAGTGAAGCAAACAGAATTAAGTGACTTGCTCAGGGTTACAGAACTGGTAAATAAATGAAACAAGATTTGAACTCAGGAAGATGAACTTTCTGGACATCAGTCCTGAATTCTATCCACTGAGTCACCCAACTCTCATTATTTTGCATAATGCTATTCCTAATGGCACAGTCACTGTACCTCGGAATTCTGATTTACTATTAATATAATGTGCTTCTATCCACTAAAGATCTAGTTTAATGCCTCATCTTGGAACAAAAATAATCCTAGGTTCCAGAAGATTGTTCAATTCCTGTTTCTTTAATAATAAATAGTAAGTAATATGTGGCTAGAAATCAGGTTTGTGATTTCACCCATATAGAGAACTTACAGATGAGGAAATTCTATCTACATATTCAGGTGAGCACATTCTATGGAGGTGCTTTTAGAGAAGCCTTTTAGAGAACTTTTAGAGAACTGTCTAGAAAAGCGTAGTTAAACTCAAATAGAAAAGCGACCACTGAATGCCCTACTCTAGGACAATGAGAGGTTTGAGTGACGTACAGAGCCAATAAGTGGCAAAAATAGAACTTGATCCCAGGTCTTCCTGAGTCTGAAGTCAGCTCTGTCTCCATTATGGCATACTTCCTTTCCCTAAGAAAACTAAATATGAAATCAGATGAAAATGAAACTACATTGGCTATTCTCTGGAAGAATTTATTATTATTTTAGTAAAATCATATTTATCTTTTTCAACATTATCCTAAATTATGATTTGAGTCAGAGAAGATTTTGTCACAAAATCTTTCCTGAAAGATATAAGAATAATTATTAAAAAATTAATGTAGCATAGGAAAAAGGCAACGCTCAGATCCTTTTCTGATTTTGAGTAAATGATGTGATCCCTCCAAAGTCCAACTATTTTACCTATAAAATTGAGTTAACAATGCCTCCTTATTCTATGTGTCCCTGGTAATAAACTTTTCAAACTATATTGTAAACCATAAAGTGCTATGAAAATAAAAACTATTACCTGAAAAATGGATTCTCTCTCGGCCCTCCACGGGAAGACAACCAGACCAGCACTCTCACCATCTGTCCACTGATCCCTCACTACTGAGGGACCTCATGCCTCTCCACCCCGCCTAGGCCCCAGGGCTCCATTCACACAGAGGATCCATCACGTCAACCATCCCTCAGCCAGGAGCTTGGGCACCAGAAAGTAACACCCAGACGGGAGCCACAGGGAGGGAATGGGCAGAGGACTACCAACAGAGAAAGAGGGAAAGAGAAGAGAACTGGAGAGCGTGATAATTAGATGAAGGCCACACTGCCCATCTTTAGATTTAATCACCCAAGGGGGGGGGGACATCTCTGATTTGGGGAGGTCCCCGAACCCACCTGTGCCAGGGTGGGTGACGAAGCAGAATCGGGCAGCCCTGTGACAAGCGGATCTTGTGATTGGACAC
>NW_025394769.1:0-1102 GCF_016433145.1 Gracilinanus agilis | reverse complement strand
CTGTATTATCCTTTAATCATGAATTACAAAATGTGTGTTCAGTTGGTGATTGGTTCCTGGATCACTGCAATCCCAGTCCAGGCAGGACTGACATATGAGATTTTCTCTCTGCCCTTCTGTGGTTCCAACAAGCTCAATCATGTTTTCTGTGATGCACCTCCATTAGTAAAACTAAAATGTGGGCACAATGAATTTAATGAATTCCCAGTTTATGCTAATACTGCTTTATTTGGTATGTTTCCTTTTCTATTGATACTTGTCTCATACCTTAAAATAATCACTACCCTACTAAAACTTCCATCAGCTACAGGGAGATCCAAAGCCCTCTCTACATGTTCCTCCCACCTCATTGTTGTGGGCTTATTTTTTTGGCTCTGCTATCATTATGTATTTGCTACCCAAATCCAAAGAACCAGCAGGAACAGAGAAAGTGCTCTCTCTGTTCTATACTACTGTGATCCCTTTATTTAATCCTCTAATATACAGTTTGAGAAACAAAGATGTCATTGAGGCAATAAAGAAATTATTACCTAAGTGCCTTGATTCATTCAAAAAATAGCAAACTTGATACCCAATAGCCCTCTTCAGTTAATCCAAGTTTCCTATAAGAATCTACCTTCCTTCAAGAGTTGATTCCTCCTTTGAAAATATGATGCCACTTATCATTTATTATTAATTATTATAATTTATCAACATATAGAAACAATAAAATTTGGAAATCTTTGAAATAATATATGGATATGTATATGATTAGTGATGTCTAAATCATATATGGGTGTACACTTGTATATGAATGTAGAGATGTGTACATGTACACACATCAATGCATAAATATATATATGTACACACATAACAATATATGTGTGTATTATAAATCTAGACACCTCTATTATATACACACACATGCATGGAGTTAAGTGACAATGAATAGAATCCTAGTTCCTACAGTCAGGAAGACTTGACTTCAAGTCTGACCTGAGACACTTAATAGTTGTGTGACTTTGGACAAGTTACTTAATCTCTGACTCATCTATAAAATAAGGATAATAACAATCTTTACTTCACAGGTTATTGTGAGGATCAAATAAAAAATGTAAATCTT
>NW_025394768.1:0-1346 GCF_016433145.1 Gracilinanus agilis | reverse complement strand
TTATTATTACCTCATTGGAACAATTGGCATATGCTAATGAAAATACAGGTAGAGCATAAAATTCTTAAAGAAAACAGCAATATATTAACAAGCACAAGAAAAAAATACCCAAAATTATTAAGAAGAAAAATGCTAATCAAAACTAAATTCAGGTTTCTCATCACATCTTACAAATTGAGAAAAATGGTAATTAACATAGAAAAAATTGTGGAAGAGTAGGTATAGTAAAGTATTTTCATGGAATTGTGTAACAATATAAAGATTTTGAAGAATTTTGCAAATAGTCCAAAATGTTCTTAGTTTTTGAATCAGAAACTTTACTCCTGGGCTTGAGTTTCAAGGATGCCAATAACAAGAATGAAGTCCTCATATACTACAAAATATTTATAGCAATATTTTATATAATGAATAATAATTAGAAATAAATTAGATTACATTGATTGAATAATGGCTAGATAAATTGTAGTACATGAATGTAATGACTTGGTACCATTCAATAAGAAAATACATATGTGATGAATGCAAATAATGGAAATATCTTTAAGTATTAATGTAGATAGAAATAAACAAAACAAAATAAATATCGTACAATGTAATTGCAGTAATGTAAAAGGAAAAAATGAAATTCACATCAGAAAATGAAAAAATAAATATTAAAAAAACTAAAAAAGTCAAGCACAACTAAAAGAAAAATATAAGAAGACACCACCAATATACACCACTGTGGTCATGAGACCTATTCTGCATTAGAGAAAACTTCAGAGAAGATAGAGAAATTTTAGCAGGATCTTAGGGAAATGTCAGAATGTTGGAATGAAGAAAGAGTGGAGAAAGTAATATGAACCATGTAAACTCTAAAAATATTTTAAGGTACTAAAGATAATTTACAATATACATCTGTACTGGGGGGGACAGAATTTATAATTTTCCCTTTAACAACTATTAAAGTATATGGAAGTTAACATCCTTAGTTTTCACAATAAGAACGTAACACTTCCGTTTTGTAGCATTGCAACGATGTCTTAATTGCTATTTTTGTTTCAAATATATAAGTACTTATATTAGGACCTCCAAATTAATTTCTTGCTAATGCTTCTCATTTCCTGAATTCTTACTTTCTCCAAGCCCAGATCTAGCAACTAAATATATTTCACCCAATCAACATATGTTATGGACTTGTTACAATAGCATTCTGTTGCATGCATACATTCATGATGAACTCTGTTACTGTCAATAACTACTTCCATAACTACTAAACCATTTTCAACCAACCAACCTAAAAGGGTCCCTTAGATTGAACAATAGAATAAATTATACTCACTTTAAAGCACTTACCTTGAATATTT
>NW_025394767.1:0-1584 GCF_016433145.1 Gracilinanus agilis | reverse complement strand
TTATTATTACCTCATTGGAACAATTGGCATATGCTAATGAAAATACAAGTAGAGCATAAAATTCTTAAAGAAAACAGCAATATATTAACAAGCACAAGAAAAAAGTACCCAAAATTATTAAGAAGAAAAATGCTAATCAAAACTAAATTCAGGTTTCTCATCACATCTTACAAATTGAGAAAAATGGTAATTAACATAGAAAAAATTGTGGAAGAGAAGGTATAGTAAAGTATTTTCATGGAATTGTGTAACAATATAAAGATTTTGAAGAATTTTGCAAATAGTCTAAAATGTTCTTAGTTTTTGAATCAGAAACTTTACTCCTGGGCTTGAGTTTCAAGGATGCCAATAACAAGAAGGAAGTCCTCATCTACTACAAAATATTTATAGCAATATTTTATGTAATGAATAAGAATTAGAAATAAATTAGATTACATTGATTGAATAATGGCTAGATAAATTGTAGTACATGAATGTAATGACTTGGTACCATTCAATAAGAAAATACATTTGTGATGAATACAAATAATGGAAATATCTTTAAGAATTAATGTAGATAGAAATAAACAAAACAAAATAAATATCGTACAATGTAATTGCAGTAATATAAAAGGAAAAATGAAATTCACATCAGAAAATGAAAAAATAAATATTAAAAATAACTAAAATTGTCAAGCAGAACTAAAAGAAAAAATATAAGAAGACACCACCAATATACACCACTGTGGTCGTGAGACCTATTCTGCATTAGAGAAAACTTCAGAGAAGATAGAGAAATGTTAGCAGGATCTTAGGGAAATGTCAGAATGTTGGAACGAAGAAAGAGTGGAGAAAGTAATATGAACCATGTAAACTCTAAAAATATTTTAAGGTACTAAAGATAATTTACAATATACATCTGTACTGGGGGGGACAGAATTTATAATTTTCCCTTTAATCACTATTAAAGTATATGGAAGTCAACATCCTTAGTTTTCACAATAAGAACGTAACACTTCCTTTTTGTAGCATTGCAAAGATGTCTTAATTGCTATTTTTGTTTCAAAGATATAAGTACTTATATTAGGACCTCCAAATTAATTTCTTGCTAATGCTTCTCATTTCCTGAATTCTTACTTTCTCCAAGCCCAGATTTAGCAACTAAATATATTTCACCCAATCAACATATGTTGTGGACTTGTTACAATAGCATTCTGTTGCATGCATACATTCATGATGAACTCTGTTACTGTCAATAACTACTTCCATAACTACTAAAACATTTTCAACCAACCAACCTAAAAGGGTCCCTTAGATTGAACAAAACCAGACTTATACCTGCAGGAATCACACTGAGCTCATAAAGCCGTCATAAGAATAGACTCTATAATTGTGGACAAACTTTCAGAATAGACTTTAATGTATGACAAACTATCTTGTCACCAATCAAACTTTAACTCTTATACAATTATACCCTATTATATTTTGTCAAATTATATGTATCAAGGTTGTACCTTGGTATTTTGGGTTAGAGTTGACTGTGATTCTCTTCCTGTCGTGCCATGCCATGTCTTTTCTCTTCAATAGAATAAATTATACTCACTT
>NW_025394766.1:0-2588 GCF_016433145.1 Gracilinanus agilis | reverse complement strand
GTCTGCCTGGGCCTTGCAAGCTTGGGGGGGGGGGGTGGTGGTGCCTCTGGTCTCCTTGTCCTCGGGGTCAGGCCTCCTGGTAGTTCCCGGTCTGCCCCTCTGCCCGAGGTTCCTTCAGCAGTCTTTGGGGCTGCTTCCACAGCCACGCTCAAGTCTGCACCGGGTCCTCACTGGAGGTCCAAGCCTGGGCTGGAGATCGTTATCCAAGCCTAGGGCACTGCCTTTGCCTGCGCTGCTGCTCTTAGGGCCCTGCTTTCACCCCCGCAGAAGGTAGTGAAAGTCCGTGGGCTGGAGATCTTTATTCACACCTGAGGCAATGCCTTCAGTGCTTGGGAAAGGCCGAGTTTTAGGGGCCTTTGTCCCAGCCGGAGGCGGTGCCTTCACCCACGTGGGCGCTCAGGGAGAGTCCCAGCCACCGGGGGTCCCTCGTCTTGCAGTGCACTGGTAGGGGCTCAGGGGCTGCCAGTGATTTTCTGGTTGCCCCAGTCCTGTTTACCCGCTTGTGCGGTGTGGGGGGTGGGGGAGGGGCTTCTTCCTCTCGTGTTTTAGTGTGAACTGTTTCACCCCTTTAAAGTGTGGAAATGCCCCGATTCTGCGTACCTTCAATGCTTCGCCCTGTTGTGGGGTTCCTTCGTTCCTCTGGACTCGTTTTTATTTCCCCTTGAGGGGTTCTGTGTGGTTCGGTCAGGAGAGATCGAGCAGCTGCTCCTTACTCTGCCGCCATCTTAACCGGAAGTCTCTATATCAACATTTCTATATATTGTCAACAAAGCCTTGGAATCTCTTCCAGCTCTAAATCTTTGTTCCCATGATCCAATGCTCAGTGCCAACAATCAGGGCTCTTCCTGTTGACAGGCAGTAAGGCATGATAGTTAGAGCATGGACTTGGAATCAGGAGGTCTTGGGTTTCGGAATTTGGAGGTTTTGATCTGTACTTGAAATATTTTTTTCTTTACCTTTCTGAGATTTAATAAATCACCACAGGATGTTTTCAGGCTGGAGCCAAGTTCTGTATAATTGCCCAGTATGCCCGCTTGTGTCTATTCCATTAGGTGTTCTTTAGTTATTTCTTCATAAAATGGAGTTAAATTTTTTTTTTTAATATTCCTGGGGAGTCTAAGTAGTAGATGGTTTTATTTGCCAAATCTTAATACTTTGGGGCATTCTGTGACTTTCTAGATTTGTTTTCAATTGTACTAGAGGGAAATATGCAATTGTATTGAAAGACATCATGTTAGTTGTTCTGGAAAAAAAAAACCCTCTTAATTTGGAGTGCGAAGATGTGACTTTGAGATCTTCCACTTCCTAGCTGTGTGACCTTGGCCAAGTCATTTGACCTCTAGGATCCTGTTCTCTCCTCTGTAAAGTTGGGCTAGGGTTAGTATACAAACCATACAGAGTTAGAATAATGAGAGCTGATATTTTTATACCACTTTAAGGTTTGCAAATGTTATTTACATATGCCATTTCATTTGATCCTCAATATTGGGAGGGAGAGAACTGTGGATATGATAACTAGATTAGAAAGAGAGGCTCTGGGAGGGCAGGACATCTCTGTGGCCACCTGGCTAGCTGAAACACTAGATGTAAACTTCAATTGCAGGTATCCAAAATTCAGTCCTTTAGGTTGCAGTTTACCTAAAGTAGGGGCAGCTGGGCTAGCTCAGTGGATTGAGAGCTAGGCCTAGAGACGAAAGGTCCTAGGTTCAAATCCGGGCTCAGACACTTCCCAGCTGGGTGACCCTGAGCGACCCATTGCCTACTGGTTGTGGCCCTGTGCTCCTAGAATGGAGTCCCAGGATAAAAAAAAAAAAATTCAGTCCTTTTCCCCAACCCACATTGAGGCTCACGTGAAGTTTAGAACGTAAAACACTATGTGAATATTAGCTACAATTATTCCTTGAATGTTGCTTGGATACTCATTTTTGCTTCTATTGTCATTTAAATTTTTCCTGTTCTTTTGCACACCGAGAAGCAGCATGGAGTGGTTACAGTGGTTCACAAAGCTCAGGCAGGGTGTTGGCAGTGGTGGTGGTGCATCTCTCGGTGTCCCTGAAACCATTTGGAAAGGCCCAAACTAGTTTCACTGAGACATTTTAATTTCCAACATGATCGATTCTGATAAATATAACCCACAGAAACCAAAGCTCTTTGGGGGGAGGGGTCCTAGAGGATTTTTCAAAGCCGACAGGGACTGGAGACCAAAAAACTTAAGAATCACTGGAATAATAGTGAGATGGTCTCAGAACCAGAAAGATGTGGGTTTGAGGCTTACCTTTGACCCAGATCAGCTGTGTGAGGCTGGACAAGGGACCGCACCTATCACCACTCTAAGCAAGTCTCTGAGACTCTAAAATACAAAAAGGGAATTGACCAATCCAACCAGCATTGGCAGAGGGAGTTTCTTCACCTGGGTGTTCCCTATGCCAACAAAGTCCCAAGGCTGGTCACTATCTCTGCTTTGTATTTTTCCTAAATCTCTTCTCTGGCTTTTTTTGTGGATGAATTAGAATCTTCCTTTAATGCGATAACCCAATGTAGTTTTCCTTTTGGTACTTTCCCAGGAATTGTGGGAAGGATGCTACTGG
>NW_025394765.1:0-3589 GCF_016433145.1 Gracilinanus agilis | reverse complement strand
TTTACTTCACAGGTTATTGTGAGGATCAAATAAAAAATGTAAATCTTTTAACACCAGGTCTGACATATAGCTGGCTCTATATAAATATTCATTCCCTCCCTCCTATAATTTCTCTACTATATTAATATAGATATCAGAATAGGGATGAATAAGATGAGAGAAAAATTATATACATATGTGTGTATAAATGTGCTTATGTATATATAAATGTTCTTGAACATATGTTTTAGAGGCAAAATAATAATGATGATGATAAACACTTTTTATCTGTCGTATTTTACAAAGTTATATTTTCACAAATATTCTCACTATTGGACTTTAGAGTACACTACCAAGTAATAAAAATGTTGTTTCAATTTCACCAACAATTACACTAGCACAGAAAAATTGCAATTTTTTACACAAAGTCATAAAGATAAATTATGGGAGGAAAATGGGAAAAACATAGATCTGGTAAAGTATTCTTTCTAACAAATAATGCTAAACTGACTATAGAGCTAGACAAATTTGGAGAAAAAGCAATGTGACTAAAGAAAAAAAGAATTAAGTGTAATTTTAGGAGAGGGGTATAAATAATAGTAATGGCAAAAAGGTCATTGAAATATTGTTCTTACTCTTATTTATATGCTAATTCATAGAAGAGAACAGAAGGAAGTTTGGAAGAAAGAACAGACAGAACAACTTTGGAAGTAACAGAAACATGGAGTTTCTGAAAGCAATGTAAAATAGAGATTAAAGTTTTTATATAACGGACTTTTTTAGTGTTCTTTCATATTTGTGGAAATGTTCTCTCTCTCATATTTAAATTCAGAATTAGAAGAAAAAGCTATAAGGATGTCTAGAGTTTCTAAATATATCAATATCAGAAATGGAAGCATTTTTGTTACTAGATATAGTCTTTTGTAAATTTAAAAATTAAATAATACTACTTCATTTCCTGTCATCTAATTATCTTTCCCATGTATTTATCTTCCACTTCTCTTGATGAGTCTTTCCTCCAAGAAGCTAGTAGTCAGCTATTCCTTCCTGACTTTCCATTGTCACAGTAGAGTTCTTCTGGGGTCAATGGGAGTTTCTCCTGGTTGGTTTCCTGGATAGGAAAGAGTAGGAAAGAAAAAAAAAAAACAAAAACAACAAAAACCAACTAATCAAAATTAAAATTTTCTACTTCCCTTTCCCATTTTCTCAGTCTGAAACTCTTAAATAGTTGTAGTAAGGTTGAGGAGTTAGTTGATAACAGATTCACACTAAAATTACTACTGGAGCAGTGTTTTCTGCATTATGTATCCCATAGGAAATTAAAAGACTCCAATTCCATTATACAAAGGAATAAAAGTAATAGTAGAGATTCATGAACTAATCAACTTAATACATCATCTTTGAGTGCCTACTAAGTAAAGGGCAAAAAGGAAGTAAACATGGGATATTAGATTAGGACCCAGTCTTCAAAGAATATATAATTTTATTTATTATAATGTCTTATAGCTATATATTATTATTATTACCTCATTGGAACAGTTGGCATAAGCTAATTAAAACGCAGATAGAACATACAATTCTTAAAAAAAACAACAATATATTAATAAGCACATGAAAAAGTGCCTAAAATTATTAATAAGAAAAAATGTAAATTAAAACTAAACTCAGGTTTCCCATCACATCCTACAAACTGGGAAAAAGGAAACAATGTTGAAGGAATTGTTGAAGAATTGGTATAGTAATGCATTTTCCATGGAATTGTGTAATAACACAAGGATTTTTAAGAATTTTCAAATAGTCTCTAAAATGTGCATAACCTTCGAATCAGAAACTTTACTCCTGGACTTAAGTTTCAAGGAAGTCAGTAACAAGAAAGAAGTCCTCATATACTTCAAAATATTTTTAGCAATACTTTTTATAGTGGATAAGAATTAGAAATAAATTAGATGGGGCAGCTGGGTAGCTCAGTGGAGTGAGAGTCAGGCCTAGAGACAGGAGGTCCTAGGTTCAAACCCGGCCTCAGTCACTTCCCAGCTGTGTGACCCTGGGCAAGTCACTTGACCCCCATTGCCCACCCTTACCACTCTTCCACCTATGAGACAATACACCGAAGTTCAAGGGTTTAAAAAAAAAAAGAAAGAAAGAAATTAGATTCCATTGATTGAAGAATGGCTAGATAAATTGTAATACATTAATGTAATGACTTGGTACCATCCTATAGGAAAATATATATGTGAATACAAATAATGAAAGATCTTTAAGAATTGATGTAGATAGAAATAAACAAAACGAAATAAATATTATACAATGTAATTGCAATAATGTAAAAGGAAAAATAAAATTGCCACATAAGAAAATGAAAAATAAATATTAAAAGACTAAAAGAAGTCAAGCAAAACTAAAAGAAAGAAATATAAGAAGACACCACCAAAATACACCACTCTGGTTGGGAGAAGTCCAAAACTATTATGTATTTCAAGTTTTGGGGCATTTTGTTATTATTATTATTAATAGTAGTGGTAGTATTGTTATTATTAGTACTAGTAGTAGTAATTATTTAATGACTATTAAGCAGTTGTGTTCAATCTTTTTTCTTTCTAAAAATATAATTTGTCAAATAGAGTGACTCTCTGGAAGGGTTTGGAATACTTGGGTTAACTATCTGGATGTAACAAACAGAAAATATTGATTAAAACTACTTATAAAGAAAAAGGAAATCATTATATAATTCATGGAAAATGGCATGTGTAGCTTACAGACCAACTTTGGGTTATTTAGAGAACAATTCACAGAAGATGGAGAAATTTGATCAGGTAATTAAGGAAATGTCAGGATGTTGGAAAGAAAAAAAGAGTGGGGAAAGTAATATGAGCTATGTAAACTTTCATAATATTTTAAGGTACTGAAGATAATTTACAATATATGTCTATACTGCAGGAGTGGAATTTTTAATTTTCGCTTTAATAACTATTAAAGCATATGGAAGTTAACACCCTTAGTTTACACAATAAGAACTCAATACTTCCATTTTGTAGAATTTCAATGATGTCTTAATTTCTATTTTTGGTTCAGAGATATAAATACTTATGTTAGGACTTCCAAATTACCTTCTTGCTAATGCTTCTCATTTCCTGAATTGTTATGTTTTCCAGCCCCAGATCTAGCAACTAAGCATATTTCACCCAATCAAGATATGTTGTGAACTTGTTATAACAGCAGTCTGTTGCATGCATACATTCAGGGTGAACTCTGCTACTGTCAATAACTACTGCCATAACTACTAAACCAGTTTCAACTAACCTGAAAGGGTCCCTTAGATTGAGCAAACCCACACTTATACCTGCAGGAATCACACTGAGCTCATAAAGCCATCATAAGAATAGACTCTATGATTGTGGACAAACTTTCAGAATAGACTTTAATGTACAACAAACTCTATCTTGTCGCCAATCAAACTTTAACTTTTATACAATTATACCCTTTTATATTTTGTCACAATTATATGTATCAAGGCTGTACCTTGATATTTTGGGTTAAAATTGACTCTGATTCTCTTCCTGTCATGCCATGCCATGTCTTTTCTCTTCAATAGAATAAATTATACTCACTT
>NW_025394764.1:0-2309 GCF_016433145.1 Gracilinanus agilis | reverse complement strand
CTGTATTATCCTTTAATCATGAATTACAAAATGTGTGTTCAGTTGGTAATTTATTCCTGGATGACTGCAATCCTATTCCAGGCAGGACTGACATATGAGATTTTCTCTCTGCCCTTCTGTGGTTCCAACAAGCTCAATCATGTTTTCTGTGATGCTTCTCCATTAGTGAAACTGACATGTGGGCACAATACATTTAATGAATTCCTAGTTTATGCTAATGCTGCTCTATTTGGTATGTTTCCTTTTCTATCAATACTTGTCTCATACCTTAAAATAATCACTACCATACTAAAACTTCCATCAGCTACAGGGAGATCCAAAGCCTTCTCTACATGTTCCTCCCACCTCATTGTTGTGGGCTTATTTTTTGGCTCTGCTATCATTACTTATTTGCTACCCAAATCCAAAGAACCAGCAGGAACAGAGAAAGTGCTCTCTCTGTTCTATACTACTGTGACCCCTTTATTTAATCCTCTAATATACAGTCTGAGGAACAAGGATGTCATTGAGGCAATAAAGAAATTATTACCCAAGTGCTTTGATTCATTCAAAAAATAGCAAACTTAATAGCCAATAGCTTTCTCCATTTAACCCAAAGTTCCTTTGAAAATATGATGCCACTGATAATTTATTATTTTATATCAACATTTAGAAATAATACATTTTGGAAAGCATTGAAATACATGTATGGATATATATGTGATTACTGATGTTTAAGTAAATGATTCATAGGTATACACTAGTATATAAATATAGAGGTGTGTATATATAGAAACATAAATGCACATATATATATATACATATGAATATATGTGTTGATTATAAATATAAACATCTCTATTATACACACACATGCATTCAGTTAGGTGACAGTGAATAGAATCCTAGTTCCTACAGTCAGGAAGACTTGACTTCAAGTCTGACCTGAGACATATTATATACATATGTGTGTGTATAAATGTGCTTATGTATATATAAATGTTCTTGTACATATGCTTTAGAGGCAAAATAATAATGATGATGATAAACACTTTTTATCTGTCATATTTTACAAAGTCATATTTTCACAAATATTCTCACTATTGGACTTTAGAGTACACTACCAAGTAATAAAAATGTTGTTTCAATTTCACCAACAATTACACTAGCACAGAAAATTGCAATTTTTTACATGAAGTCACAAAGATAAATTGTGGGAGGAAAATGGGAAAAACATAGATCTGGTAAAGTATTCTTTCTAACAAATAATCTAAACTGACTATAGAGTTAGACAAATTTGGAGAAAAAGCAATGTGACTAAAGAAAAAGAAGAATTAAGTGTAATTTTAGGAGAGGGGTATAAATAATAGTAATGGCAAAAA
Organism: Gracilinanus agilis; assembly: GCF_016433145.1. Lineage (NCBI taxonomy): Eukaryota > Metazoa > Chordata > Mammalia > Didelphimorphia > Didelphidae > Gracilinanus > Gracilinanus agilis. The sequence goes on along the minus strand of NW_025394764.1, from coordinate 948 downwards.
GGTCATTGAAATATTATTCTTACTCTTATTTATATGCTAATTCATAGAAGAGAACAGAAGGAAGTTTGGAAGAAAGAACAGACAGACAGAACAGCTTTGGAAGTAACTGATATATGCAGTTTCTGAAAGCAATGTAAAACAGAGAATAAAGTTTTTATATAAAGATCCTTTTTAGTGTGCTTCCATATTTGTGGAGTTGTTCTCTCTCTCTCATATTTAAATTCAGAATTACAAAAAAATGCTATAAAGGTGTCTCCAGTTTCTAAATATGTCATCATCAGAAGTGGAAGCATTTTTGTTACCAGATTTAGCCTTTTGTAAATTTGAAAATGAAACAGTACTACTTCATTCCCTGTTACCTATTTATCTTTCTCATGTATTTATCTTCCTCTTCTCTTGATGATTCTTGCCTCAAAAAACCTAGTCATCAGTTGTTCCTTCCTGACTTTCCAGTGCCACAGTAGAGTTCTTCTAGGGTCAGTATTGTCCTGGTTGGTTTCCTGGGTAGGAAAGATTAGGAAAGAAAACAAACAAAAAGACAACTAAAAAAATCAACTAATCCACATTAAATTTTTCTACTTTTTTTCCCCATTTTCTCAGCCTGAAACTCTTAAATAGTTGTATCAAGGTTGAGTAGTTGACAATAGATTCATACTAAAATTACTATTGGAGAAGTGTTTTTTGTGTTATGTCCCCAGGGGGAACTAAATGAAGCAAATTCCATTATAGAAAGGAATAAAACTAATGGTAGAGAGTCATGAACTGATCAACTCATTATAACATCTTCAAGTGCCTACTAAGTAAAGGACAGAAAGGAAGTAAACATGGGATATCAGATTAGGACCCAGCCTTTAAAGAATATATAATTTTGTTTATTATAATGTATCACAGTTATATATTATTATTATTACCTCATTGGAACAATTGGCATATGCTAATGAAAATACA
>NW_025394763.1:0-4111 GCF_016433145.1 Gracilinanus agilis | reverse complement strand
CAATAGAATAAATTATACTCACTTTAAAGCACTTACCTTGAATATTTTGGGTTATTTTCATACTCCATTTAAGTAGGAGGTCTATATTTACAATGCCATCGCCTGTTGTTTTGCTATTGATTAGTTTCATATATGTTACAAACTTTTTCAAGAATAAAATATTATTTCATATTAATATTGTCCAGTGAGAGTTTCTAGCTTTTTTTTATAACATATACATTTATGGTGGTAGACATACATGTCTATTTGAGATTATTTTTGTTTTAAACTGATAGGTATCTATGTTCAAAAAAGTTGGAGGACAAGATTGCAATGGAATACTATTGTGCAATAAGAAATGACAAACGATGTGATCCAAAAAACCTGGAAAGAATTATATGAAATGAGGAAAAGTGAAGTGAGAGAATCAAGAGAACAGTATATTCAGTAAAAAAAATAGTGTATGATGATAAACTATGAATATCTAAATTAATATCAACTAGGCAAGGATCCAGATCAACTCCAAGAGACTGATGATGAAAAGAGACATGTATTGCAATAGTAGGGACAGAGTTTGAATGCAGATTGAAGCATCCCATTCTTCATTTCATTTCCTTTGTGAATTTTTCTCTAGTGTAAGCTAAGTGTGTCTTATTTCACAATATGACAAACATGAAGATATATTATGGACTAATATATGTAAACCTATATCATATTGCCTGCCTTCTTAGTGTGGAGTGATGGAAGGAGAGAGAGAACATGAATTGCAAAATGTCTGAAAATCAATACTGTAATTGGAAAACTGAAATATATAAGTTATTATTCAGATTCAACCATTTTGAACAGAATCCTATAAAAACCTTTAATCCTTCTCTGAATTGTGATCATATATGATAATGTAATCCATTCATATGTAATATTTTCTTTGCACCATTGCCCAGTTTTATCACTTCTGCACCCTATCAATAATATTTTTGTTAATTTTTGATAAAACAATTGCAGGACACTTACTAAATTCATCCATTATCAAAGGGTATCTCACATTTTGCTTGTAATTTGCATTTGCCTGTGAATTTTCTCTCTTCTTACTATCTTAGTAGGTCATCATCAGATCATATTCCCTTTCAATTTCCCTTGTATTCTGTTTCCACTAACATTTTCCCAGGACCGCACAGGAAAATTTTCTTCATTTAATGGTAGAAAGAATTTCATCATCCAGGGCCATAAATCTGTGCATACCCTTTGACTCAGCAATACTACTATTTGGTCTGTATCCCAAAGAGATCAAAGATAGAGGGAAAGGACCTACTTATATTAAATTAAAATAATTAGAGCAACTCTTTTTTTTGGTGACTATGACCTTGAAACTGAAGGGATGCCTCTTCATTGAGGAATGGTTGAACAAATAGTTTTAGCAATTTTAATCGAATAACAATTAGAAATGTCAAATGGAATGGTCACAAAAACCTAGACAGACTTTTATGAAGTGATGCAAGGTGAAGTGAACAGAACCAATAGAACACTGTACACACAGCAATAATATACCATGTTCAACTGTGAATAAATTTAATACTATCAGCAATGCAAGGATCCAAGACAACTCCAAGAGACTCATAATGAACAAGGATACCTAGCACAAGAGAAGGAACTGACAGAATCAGAATATGTTAAAGTGTAACATTCTTCACTTTGTTTACTCCATGATTTTTCTCTAATATAGGCAATATTTGCCATCTTTCCTAATATAATGAACATGGAAATATGTATTGCAAGATAATATATAAACAACATATATCATGTTACCTATTGCCTTGGTGAAGAGGAAGTGGGAAGAGGGAGGGATTGAAAATGGATTGCAAAATATCAGAAAACCATTATGAAAATTGCATGTACCTGAAATCTGAAAAAAAAACTATAAAATAAACAAATAATAAATAAAACAGGGAAAAATAAAAAAGATCTATCCCTCATCTCAGAGGTATTACAATCCAATAGAGCAGGCGTCAGCAACCTTTTTGGCCGTGAGAACCATAAACTCCACATTTTTTAAAATGTAATTTTGTGAATGCCATACAGTGCTCACAGTGCATGCTCTTGTAACAGCTCCTGAAAAAAAAATGACTTTATGGCTCCTGCAGAAAGAGCCATTCGTTGCTGACCCCTGCAATAGAGGAAGATGACACACAAAAGGAACATTATAGAGAAGCCTAAAGGAATGTGATTATATGGGAAATGGCTCAGCCTACTTAAGACAAGCTATTATAGAACAGGAGTAATACACATTTTGTTATCAGTGTGATTGTTCAGACCTAACTCTACCCAAGATGTCTCTTTATTCAGTGTTTAAAAAGAAAAAAAAAACTAAAATAAAATAATAACTGCTAAGGGAGAGTAACTTAACATCTGTGTGAGTCAGAATGATAACATACTTACTGCTACACTCTGTATAAAAAACAACAAATTTATAGGTCAATGGGTCTTGATTTTATAAAATTAATGGTATGAGCAACATTTTCTAATATGATTTAAAACTGCTAAAATATGTTTGTGCATGGTGTTGTGGCAACATATTATTTTGACATCAGGGTTCTAGATGCTCAAAGGGAGTTTCTGGTCAGTCTTTGTTGGGTGCCCTGTTGGGGCATTTCTCAACCATCTCTTGGGAATCCCAAGAGTGACAATTTTGGGAATGCTTGGTCAGTTGGTGGCAGGGGTTGCCACTGGCCAGGAAGACATGAAGAAATCCCATGGACAAGTCCTGGAAGCTCCCAGTGGTATGGTGTTTGGCTCCTGATACTGGTAGGGGCTTGCTCCATCTTGCTTGAAATCTTCTCAGCCTTTGCCTGTACTTCATATTAATTAAGCAAGGCTTCTAACCACAAGGCCTCCTCCAAGACAAGAGGCCTCTTTGGAGGCTAGTGCTCTCAGAAAAGCCAAAGAAAGGGAGTCAGCCTTTTCATTCACTATGTGGCAGTTCAAGGGGAGAAATTTAAGAACAGTCTCACTAAGTCCAGGGTCTCAGGTCGAGCAAGCAGAGGCTCCAACTCCAACTCCAAAGAACAAAACAGAACTGACTCAAAGGGAGTTGTCATTCCTTTCTACTATTCAACAGTCTAGGGGACAGCAAGCTCAGCTTGAGTATAACTTGAGTTGACTGGAAAATATTGATGAGAGTTTAGGGGAGGTAATGGTTTTTATGAAAAGGATTGAAAAAAAAAACTTAAAAAAAATGCAGAGTAAGAGATTTATCTTTCCATACCTCCTCATTATCAGAATCTCTGTCCCACCCTGCCTAATAAAATTCTGCTCCTCCCATTACTCAACTTGTCCCTCCTCCCATCCCTGCTATTTTGCCAACCCCTCTACATTCACATTTCTCAACACATTCCTCACCTTGCTACACTCTCTACTCAACACATTCCTCACTCCATTCCTGCTACTGCTCCACCCCGCCCCCCCCCCCGCTCAACCCATTCTTCTCTCCATTCCTGCTACTGCCCCAATACTCTCCACTTAACCTATTCCTCACTCCATTTCTGATGATGCTCTAGTCCCTCCACAACCCATTCCTTCCCCATTCAAAAAATAGCAAACTTGATAGCCAATAGCCCTCTTCATTTAATCCAAGTTTCCTATAAGAATCTACCTTCCTTCAAGAATTGATTCATCCTTTGAAAATATGATGCCACTTATCATTTATTATTAATTATTATTATTTATCAACATATAGAAACAATAAAATTTGGAAATCTTTGAAATAATATATGGATATGTATATGATTAGTGATGTCTAAATCATATATGGGTGTACACTTGTATATGAATGTAGAGATGTGTACATGTACACACATCAATGCATAAATATATATATGTACACACATAACAATATATGTGTGTATTATAAATCTAGACATCTCTATTATATACACACACATGCATGGAGTTAAGTGACAATGAATAGAATCCTAGTTCCTACAGTCAGGAAGACTTGACTTCAAGTCTGACCTGAGACACTTAATAGTTGTGTGACTTTGGACAAGTTACTTAATCTCTGACTCATCTATAAAATAAGGATAATAACAATATTTACTTCACAGGTTATTGTGAGGATCAAATAAAAAATGTAAATCTT
>NW_025394762.1:0-1406 GCF_016433145.1 Gracilinanus agilis | reverse complement strand
TGACAAATGGAATGATTTGTAACTCTTATGCTATGCCTAGTACTGTGCTGAGGGCTGTAGAGGACATTAAAAAAAAAAAGGCAAAATTCCTACTTGTTTAAAGAGTTTATGATCCTGGTCATTAAATGATATTACTTTTATTCAAGGGGGACATGATGGCAGTCTTCAAGTATTTGAAGTGTCTTCTGCAGATTAGAAGATTAGACTTGTTCTGGAGGATCCCATAGGACAGAACCAGGAGCAAAGGGTGAAAATGGCAAAGAGCCAGTTTAAGCTTGATGTCAGGAAAAACTTCCAAACAATTAGAGCTATTCAGAAATGGAATGGACTGCCTCTGTCAAGTAATTGAAGGTTTTTTTCCCTCCTTTGGAATGGGGAAAGGAATAAGCATTTATTTAGAATCTACCACGTTCCAGGCACTGTGCTGTGCTCTTTTTACAAGTATTTTCTCATTTGACCCTGAAACAACAACCCTGGGAAGTAAGTACTATTATTATCCCCATTTTACATTTGAGGAAACTAAAGCAAACAGTTAAGTGACTTTCTCAGGTCCATCACTCCTAAGTTTACCAAACATTTTTATTCTTCCTCACCTTTGTGAGGATAGGCAAAGAATACTTTAGGTAGCTTCATAAGAGACAAGATTTCCTATCTGTTAGGGTAATGCTTAAAGTTAGCTCATAAAAAACTCCATGTTGATAACATAGGGACATTAGCAGTCTCTGTTTGTTACTATGCAGATTTTGTGTGAGGATGAGTTGACTCAGCCCTTAGTTTAAAAGTTCAAGATACACAGTTGATTTCTCTTTCTTGGTTTTACTTTGGTTTCCTTCACTCCCAATTAAATTTCCATTTCCTGGATTGTATAAAATAAATTCTACTTCTACTGATAATAGCTGCTAAACAAAACCTGGTACTCAGGGAATAAGTTTGCAGGGGGTCAATTCAGTATAGAAACTTTCAGTAACCACCCTTTTTCCAAAATGTCCTTTCAACTTACTCCTAATCTCCATCTTCTGTCTAACTATACTCAAGGAATCCCCCATTTAGTAAACCTTGTTATATCTTTAACTTTTTCCACAACTCTTACCTTAATCATTTCTATAGGCAAGAATGAACTGGCATACTTCCTTGGTGTTTTTAGTCCATTAAAAAAAATAACAATAGGGGGCAGCTGGGTGGCTCAGTGAATTAAGAGCCAGACCCAGAGATGGGAGGTCCTGGGTTCAAATCTGGCCTCAGACACTTCCTAGCTGTGTGACCCTGGGCAAGTCACTTGACCCCCATTGCCTAGCCCTTACCATTCTTCTGCTTTAGAACCAATACCCAGTATTGATTCTAAAATAGAAGGTAAGGGTTTAAATAATAATAATGATAATAATAACAATAACAATAACAACCCTTCC
>NW_025394761.1:0-1412 GCF_016433145.1 Gracilinanus agilis | reverse complement strand
AAAAGATGACTATGTGTGGGCATCTGGGTAGCTCAGTGGATTGAGAGCCAGGCCTAGAGATGGGAGGTCCTAGGTTCAAAGCAGGCCTCAGAAATTTCCCAGCTAAGTGACCCTGGGCAAGTCACATGACACCCATTGCCCACCCTTACCACTTTTCTGCCTTGGAGCTAATACACAGAAGTTAAGGGTTTAAAAAAAAAAGCTGGAGCTTCCGGGTTAAGATGGCGGCAGAGTAAGAAGCAGCTCTTAACCTCTCCTGACCGAAAACATACAAAACTCCTCAAGGGGACATAAAAACAAGTCCAGACGANCCTAGAGATGGGAGGTCCTAGGTTCAAAGCAGGCCTCAGAAATTTCCCAGCTAAGTGACCCTGGGCAAGTCACGTGACACCCATTGCCCACCCTTACCACTTTTCTGCCTTGGAGCTAATACACAGAAGTTAAGGGTTTAAAAAAAAGCTGACTATGTGACAGTCACTATACTAAGCTTTGGAAGGACCAGGATATACAGGGGAGGCACTAATAGCTAGTATGAAGGATATGAGTGATGAGTCAATAAAAGAAGACTAAAAAGAAACAGTAGCATGAGTAGGAGGAAAACATAAAGAAAGCAATACCCTGAAAATTCAGAGAGGAGAGAGTTTTGTGAACTATAAAATAAGATACAAATTTCATCTCATACTTTTTTTTTTGGTAAGCTATTAAAGGAGCCTCAGGAGGCTTGACCCTGAGAACAACTAGACCTGAGACCTCAGGAGCCTGAAGAGTGCAGACAGACCCTGAGTGTGAGGATAAACCTGAGAGAGCACAGGGCTAACAATGGCAAGCTAGAAACAAGAACCCTAAAAAAGAAAGATCATCAAGAAGAAATCTGTAACAATTGAAAACTTTTACACAGATAAAATGCAGACAACTAGGCAAACAGCAGAGGAGAACAAACATGTAATCATATCCAAATCTTCCCAAAATAACAAAAACTGGCCACAAGCTAATGAAGAGTTCAAATCTGAGATGATAAGAAAGATGGAAGAGATTTGGAGAGAGAAGTGGGAAATAGTTCAAAAGGAAATTAACAGGTTAGAAGACAGAAACTCCCAATGGGAGAAAGATGCCCCAAATCAAACGAAATGGTAAGCTAATTGGAAACCAAGATCTGGCAAGAAAATAAAAGTTTGAAAGGTAGAATTTCACAATTGGAAAGAGAGGGAAGTAAATTGAAGACCAGAAATGACCAGACTGAAAAGGAAAACCAAAATATTATAGCCGAACATCAGTCCCTAAAGGCTAGAATTGAACAGTTAGAATCTAATGATCTCTCAAGACAGCAAGAACAAATAAAACAAAGTCAAAAGACTGATAAAATAGAAGGAAACATGAACTATCTCAATGAGAAAGTGACAGACAAAGAAAAC
>NW_025394760.1:0-7876 GCF_016433145.1 Gracilinanus agilis | reverse complement strand
ATAATCAATACCTAATAACTAGCTAATCTAATCTTACTCATAACAGTTCCCCCCTTTGCACAAAGCCAAAATTACCAAAATTTTGGTATTTGTGCACTACAAACTAAACTAAAATTCTAACCCAAAATAACAAACAATCTACACTAACTCTATTCTATCTAATACTATCCTACTCTACCCTACACTAGGGATTTCAATAAGGATAGGTAAAAAGATAAATACATTGAACAGTTACACAGTTCAAAGCATAAAACAAGTAACAATGCAAAAATTCCCAACAAAAATCAACAGCAAATATAAAATATCAACACAAAAGTCAAAACAAACATCAAACATAACTCCTATTCTAATACAGAAATATCCTACCAACTAATAAATGCAAACCATTTTGGAAAAACATTTTAACACAACGTTGCATAAGTCTTTACATCAAAATTAAAACAGTAAATTCCCTTATGCAAATTACATTTGAATGTTTGCAACTCAATTATATCAAAGTATTCACAGAATTTACATTTATACACATATATACACATTCAATATATACATAATATATACATGCATGATATACATATATACATGTATGTACACCCTTTACATATATACAATACTTACACTATAATATAATTTACAGTATATACATACTATTTACACAACTATTTACATTACTTGTGATATGTGATCTGTAGTATGTTATATGTTCTTCATGTAATGCAATTTTGTTGTCAGTTATATCTGCACTTTAATGTACATTAGTACCTTATCTTATCCTCTAACCTAATCTAATACTATATCTATTCTACTAAACTATTCTAAATTAACCCTAATGTATTAGTGTATTAGTCTAGCTACATCTATCTAAATAACTAGCTAATCTTTGTTAGTAACTATCTCTTGTTAGTACTTACTTATCCTATAGCTAATTCTAATTTTGTTAGTATTATACATTGTCTCATTCCATAAGGAACACAATGTATCCTAACATGTTTGTGTTGTATGTATCTGATTTGTTATGTTGTTTCTTTGCTATATTGTGTTGCAACATGTTACTGATGGATGTATGATACCTACCCAAACTGCAGATCTCCTGTAGATCTCCTTCAGATCTCCTTTCTTCTCATGATGTTCCATTCCTCTAGGAAATCCTCTCTTCTTCTCTCCGGTTTTCCTCTTCTTTTCTCCATCGAAGGTCTTGATAATTTTATGTGCAATGTTGGATGCATATGAGTATGTAATGATACTATATACATTACCCAAAAACTTCCAAACTATTTAATCCAAATTGTCCATGATTAATCCTCTTCTTTAAGAAAATCCTCGAAAATGAAGTTTTGTCAGTTCAATTCATAAGTCCATCAGTCTTAATACAAACTCTATAAATCCTGAATCCTGAATCCTCTTCATCCATATCCTCTTCCATCTGAATGTCCTCTTCCACTGGAATGGTCCTCTCCTTACTGAACTTTCTGACTGCAGACTCTAATTGACTGAAGATCTCAAATTACACAATCTCTTCTTCTTCTTCTTTTCCTTCTTCATCATTATTAACAATTTCTACAGTTTCATTATCTATTCCATGTGCTAATTTAATGTGAGAACAATGATACCACGAATCTCTACCTAAAACTTTTACAGAAGATGGTGAAACTAATACAATTGTATAAGGACCTACCCAATTTTGTTCTGTTGCTGATGTTTTGGCAAAATTTTTCACATAGACCATATCATCTGGTTGAAAATTATGAAGAGAATAATCCAATGGACCAGATTGAATTAATACTCCCATATCTTGTAATTCTCTTAGCCTCTGCTGTAAAGCACTTAAATATGAAGCAATTTGACAATCACCTCCTAAGAGTGATGCATAAACAGCCTTACAAGTTTTTGCTTGTAGTGGAGCAGGTCCAAAGAGCATCTCATACGATGATATATGTAGATCCACTCTTGGTCTCGTACTTAGGTAAAACAAAGCTATGGGAAGAATCTCTGGCCATTTGAGATGAGTTTCAGCACAGAGTTTCCCAACCATAGTCTTGAGTTCCCTATTCATATGCTCCACCTGACCTGAACTTTGCGGATGATACGGAACATGATATTTAGGTGTTATTCCTAGATTCTCATAGACTCTTCTAAGGATATCCTGAGTGAAATGAGATCCCTTATCTGAATCTATGGTTAAAGGTACACCAAATCTAGGCACAATTTCTTTCAGTAACACTTTCACCACAAAACTAGCTGTATTTGTATTTGATGGAAAAGCTTCAGGCCATTTAGTTAGTCTATCGACTATCACAAGACAATACTTGTATCTTCCAGCTTTAGGCATACAGATATAATCAATCTGTAAACTCTCAAATGGACAATATGCTAAAGGTCTACCACCCAAACCTTTCTTTCTGAATGCACTTTGATTGAACTTTTGGCAGACTGGACAGCTATTACAGACCTTATTTGCAACAGTACTTATTCCAGGAGCAACCCATTGTCTCCTGATGGAATCCACAACAGCTTGTGTACCAAAATGACCTTTTGTGTGGATGGCTTGACACAAATAGGTATACAAATCTTTTGGTAACAATGGTCTTCCTGTATCAGTAATCCATATCCCATGTTCTTTCCTAGCTCCAAATTTATTCTTCCATTTCTCAATATCTGAGTCTACATAAGCTTTCTCTAGATCATCAGAATCAATAGATGTTAAATTCATCACATAGATTGGAGCATTCTGAGCTGCATACTTTGCAGTGATATCAGCTCTATGATTTCCTTTAGAGACTGAATCTCTACCACGAGTATGACTCCTACAATGAATTACTGCCAGCTGTTTTGGCTTCTGGATTGCTTCCAACAACTCAGTTATTATTCCTGCATGAGTTATTGGTTTTCCCGATGCAGTAATAAAACCTCGTTGTTTCCAGATCGTTCCTGTTGCATGACAAACAGAAAATGCATATCGAGAGTCTGTGTAAATATTCACACGTTTACCTTCAGCTAGAAGATATGCTTGCTTCAATGCCACCAATTCAGCACCTTGAGCACTAAGATTATTAGGTAATGAGCCATACCACAGTGTCTCAAATTCTGTGACAACTGCAGCACCAGTACATCTAATTCCATTACATAAATATGATGATCCATCTGTGAATAACACCCAGTCTGGATTTTCGAGTGGAGTATCTTTTAAATCCATCCTAGGCATATCCACAAGATCTACTACCTCAACACATTCATGCAATGGCTCACCGTTCTTTGGTAAATCAGGAAGAAGAGTAGCTGGATTAAGTATGCTACATCTCTTCAATTTGATGTTCTCACTACCTAAGAGAATAATTTCATACTTAGCAATTCGTTGGTCAGAATATGCTTGAGTACAAAACTTCCTCATTAGTGCTTCTATCTGATGTGAACAATAGACAGTTAAAGGACATCCCAAAACTAGATCAGCTGACTTCTGGACTAACACAGCTGCTGCAGCTACCCCCCCTTAGACAGGGTACTGTCCCCGCAGCTATTGGATCTAATTGACAGCTGTAATACCCAATTGGACGATAACTTTGTCCAAGAGTCTGTGTCAACACACCAGAAGCTATACCCTTCGTTTCATTGACAAACAGCTGAAAAGGTTTCTCATAGTCTGGGATTCCTAACGGAGGTACAGATGGAATGGCTTCTTTCAGCTTATCTAAGGCTAATCGATGTTCAGGCTTTAGTTTCAGAGGTTCTGGTTCTGTATTCCTGGTCAGATCTGTTAAACACTTAGTTATTCCACTATATCCAGGAATCCATTGTCTACAGAAACCAGTAGTTCCAAGAATAGCTCTAAGTTGTTTTTTAGTTTTCGGTGCACTCAATTTTTGTATGTCAGCTATTCTCTTTTGTGTAATACTTCTGGAACCCTCTTATAACACGAATCCGAGATATTGCACCCTGGGTAAAACGAATTGTAATTTCGCTTTTGAGATTTTATGTCCTTGTTTATATAATTCAATCAAAAGAATCTTGCTGTCCCTAAGACACACCTTTGCATTTGGGGATGCTAGAAGAATATCATCCACAAAATGCACCAATTCACTCTCTTTAAATTTAATAGTTTGCAGATCTCAATTTAGAATTTGTGAAAATTGAGATGCTAACCCTAACCCTAACCCTAACCCTAACCCTTGTGGGAGACGAGTCCAGGTCCATTGTGTCTTTTCCCATGTAAAAGCAAAGATCTTTTGAGAATCCTCGTGAATTGGTATCGAGAAAAACGCAGAACATAAATCTACCACAGTGAAATATCTAGCCTGACTTGGAATGGAAGAAATTATAGCAGCTGGACTTGGGACAACTGGATGTGTCTTGATGACATAATCATTTACCGCTCTTAGATCTTGAATAAATTGGTAAACAGGTCGGCCATTTTCATCCGGTTTTGGCTTCTTTATAGGCAAAATCGGTGTATTGTACTCAGAAAAACATGGTATTATTATCCCTTGTTGGATTAGAGACTCAATAATAGGACGAATACCCTCTATCGCCTCCTTAGTCAAGGGATACTGAGGCACACAAGGAACTGGTCCTTCCTTTGTCCTCACCCTGACCGTAATAGCTGATTTTAGCAACCCAACATCTGTAGATGATTTTGACCACAAATCCTTGGGTATATCCTCAGGTATTGGATAGATAGTACCTAAATCATCCTCTGTACTGCTAGAATCTAAGAAAAGCAATGGAAAAGCCTTCAAAGATTCCTCTGGGAGATGCAAAGAAATATCACCAGATTCAGTACATTGGACAGTAGCTCTTAATTTACATAATAGATCTCTTCCCAACAGATTCATAGGACACTCCGGAACACACAAAAATGCATGTTCCACCGAAAGTGGTCCTAGGGTCACCACTTTTGGTTGCAATTTAGCTACTTTCTGAGTAACTCCCATTGCACCGACCACATCCATTGTTCCAACAGCTCTACAATCTGCAGGAAAGCTTTGCAAAACTGATTTACTCGCGCCGGTATCCACAAGAAGGTCATAAATCTGATCTCCAATAGTTACAGAAACATATGGTTCAGTACTATTGGGAGGTTGGAAAGTTTCCAACACCGGAGCTAAAACAGTAACATCAGAACAAAGCTCAGCTATTTCCTGTCCATCCAAGTTAACATCATCAAGAATTACAGAATTTTCCCAGGATTTTAAATTATTGGTCCTTTTCACCTCTATTCTGGTATCATTGTTCTTATTCACAACCAAATTATCCTTAATCAAATTACAATTTCTATTATTCTTCTTAATTCCATTCTTACTAGAACTTCTAACACCATTTACAACATTATTTCTCTTTTTCTCACAATTATTTACAACATTAATCAAATTATTATCAACACTAGTTAAATTACTACTATCAGTAGGTAAATTACCTTTAACATTGGTTAAAGTACTATTTACACCATTACTAGTAGTTAATTCAGATAATTTAACATTAACACCACTTAAATTATCATTAATTCTCATCAAATTATCATTCACATTGATTAAACTATTATTGATTCCATTTAAATTAACACTGATCAACCCATTACCATTATTAATTAAATTCTTATTATCATGAATCAAATCAATATTAATACCAAGTGCACCATTTCCATTATTTACAAATACATTATCATCATCTTTAACACATACAATTTCATCAACATTTACTTTAGTTCCATTTCCTTGATCAATCACTTCTGAACTTCGGGCATACCTTCATAATGAAGTTGTCCCTCCATTCATGTTACCATTAGTAATATTCCCTTGAACAATGTGACTATACTTTGGCCTGGCTCCTGCACGAAGGTAATCCTGTGTTGTTGCCAAATTAGGAGCTTGTACACCTTGACAACATGCATTCTGACATTGGAATACATTTTGTTGTCCATTTCCTTGACTAAAACCATTATTCCAATTATTTCCCCTGTAACCATAATTATTATTATTATACCGATTATTTCCATTGTTATTATTGTATCTCTGCCCATATGATCTCTTTCTGTATCTGCAGTCCCTTGCAAAATGCCCAATACGTCCACAAACATAACAAGATTGCTGCCTCTGGTTCCTATTGTTTGAATTGCTATTGGTCTTATAATTATTATTATTGTTTCTCTTTTCTGCTGCCCATAACGCTGCTACTGCCTTGATTTCACTTATTTCTTTCTGGTCAGCTCGAGAATTTGCCTCCCTTAATTGTTTCCTAAGATTTTCAATAATTGTATCCTTGTCATCACTACTCCTGCCCTCCTCTTGGGCAAAAACGTATGTTGCTTTTTGTTTTAGTTCGTCTAAGCTCAATAATTCCCAATCAGGGTAATTGTCCATAAAAATTTCTTTACCTGGGGAACCGAATTTCTGACAAAAATTCTTTTAACATGATCTACAGTGGTATTTTCTAGAATATTCATGTTCAAATACATTTCTGCTGCCTCTATGATTCTGTCCAAAAAAGTTGCAGGGGTCTCTACTGCTGTCTGTCTGATTTTTTTGAATTTGCTCCATGAATTTGGACGCTTAGCATGCTTCTCTAGAACCTGAATCAGAGATTTACGCACTTGTTTTAACATTCTGTAGGTAGGAACTGAATTCAGGTCCAGTTCCTCCCAATCTACAGGCCATGGTGTCATTCCTTCCGTGTTTCGTGTCTCCTCTACAAACTTTGTTCTGTCATTATGTGATAAGATCTCCCCTAACACGTACCAGCAATCTTCAAAGTCTGGATCGTGTTGTTTTACAAAAGCTTTGAAGATCACACATTTCCCAGAGTCATCATGGAAATTTGGGATCTTACGTTTTAGATTACCTACATCTTCAGATCTGAATCGAGTATGTTGTTTAACATGGAATATACCATCTTTGCGAACGATGGGAAGATCGCGAAGGGGAAAAAGATTAATGGGGGTTTCAGTCTTATTTTGAGCCTGTTGTTCTAGCTCAGCCTTTGTTGGAATACCTTTGTCAGAAATGCCCATGTTCATATATTCATTGCCAGTGTGAGATGTACCAAGTGATTGACCAGAGAACGAACCGTTTTGCATACATAACTCTAAATTATCTAACTTAATTTGTAATAGTCTTAACATTTTTTTGGTTTCAGAATCCCTGAAACACCAAATCACAATGATTTTAACAAAATACCCAATATGAAACAATATCCACCTTAGTTTGTATACAGCATAACCAGTCAGAATCAGAACTGGCATGTGACACAATAAATCCAGTATGTTGATTGTCAAAATCGGTTGTGCCAATTCCAAGTCCATTATCCCTCTAAAATACCTGGGTATAACTCTAAACCACAGGTAAGGAATAGCCCAAACACCTTTCCACAACATCACAAATACATAACCTATCCAATCTTCAATCACCATTGTACCCATCATTCCCCAAACAGACCAACTAACAACAAAATTTATTGTATTATTAGCCACTATTCTAATAATAATTACTAACACAATTAAATACAAGTACAATTAAACACAGCAATAGAAAACAGAACCATCAAAAACAAAAAAGAAATGAAGAAAATCCCTCTTTCTGGGGCAACACCAAGCTTGATAGTATTTTCCCCTACCCACAGAGATTTATGAATGACCTGGGGTGGGGGCTGAGAAGCTCTGAGCAGCTCACTACTGGTTGAGAACTCTCAGCTCTCACCCAATGGCTGAGCTCCCTCTTGGAATGTTCAAGCCCCTCTTACTTCCTTTATGAATCTAGCTGGTCAACTGTTCACTTCCTGTCTGTCTCTCTATCCACCCATCTGGGTAGTGCCAAACTGTAAGATAAGTATAAGTAATGGGGTCACCAGGGATATTAAAAATCAACTATGGGGTTTGTAGGAACACTCTCTGGGA
>NW_025394759.1:0-1172 GCF_016433145.1 Gracilinanus agilis | reverse complement strand
CTGTCCGACCCCTCGGACGACACCAAGGGCTTCTTTGACCCCAACACCCACGAGAACCTCACCTACATGCAGCTGATGCACAGGTGCGTGCGGGACCCGGACACCGGCCTCTACATGTTGCAGCTGGCGGACAAGGGCTCCGCCGTGTCGCAGCTGAGCGAGCAGATGCGGCGCGCCCTGCAGGAGGCCACGGTCGCCGTCCACGGGGGCCTCTTCCGGGGCCAGACCGTGTCTGTGTGGGAGCTGCTGTTCTGCAGGGACGTGCCGGAGAGCAAGAGGCAGGCGCTGCTGAGGAAGTACCGGGCGGGCACCCTGTCCATCCGCGAGCTGACCAGCACCCTCACCACCCTGGTGACGGAGGCCGGGGAAGGCAGCGGCCGTGGCGCCGCCACTCTCAGCTCAGACAGGCACACCTCCTCGCGCGAAGGCCGGGGCCCACGTGGCCCGCTGAAGGCCGCCACCATGGAGGTGAAGGTGGGCCACTTGAGGGGGCGGAAGGTCCCCGTGTGGGACGTCCTGGTGTCCACCTACGTGACCGAGACTACCCGGGAGGACCTCCTGACCCAGTACGACTCGGGGGAGCTGCCCCTGCCAGCTCTGACCCGCAGGCTCACCACCATCATCGAAGAGGCGGAAGGGGCGCCGGAGGAGAGGGAAGCCCGGCCGGACGGTGGCCGGAGGAGGGACGCCCAGATGGGCCCAGCGGGTCCGCGTGAGGACGAGGAGAACGCCCGCCGCCACCGCCGGGAGGAAGCTCTCGGCGTCCTGAGGACCGCCACCATGGAGGTGAAAGTGGGCCAGCTCAAGGGGCAGAAGGTCCCCGTGAAGGACGTGCTCTTCTCCAGCTACCTGAGCGAGGACAGGAGGGAGGAGCTCCTGGCCCAGTACGCCTCTGGAGCCATGACCCTGGAGACGCTCATCGCCACCCTCACCACCATCATTGAGGAGTCTGAGGAGAAGCTGAGCAAGGTGTCCTTCCCGGGCCTGAGGAGGAGGGTGACCGCCTTGGAGCTGACCACGTCCAACATCCTGAGCCCGGACACCCTGCGGGACCTGGCGCAGGGCACCAAGAGCGTGCAGGAGGTCAAGGAGATGGTCTCCGTCAAGAGGTACCTGGAGGGGACCAGCTGCATCGCGGGCGTCCTGGTGCCCTCCAAGGCGGACCCGGCGCA
>NW_025394758.1:0-14635 GCF_016433145.1 Gracilinanus agilis | reverse complement strand
TTCAAATCCAGGACTTTTGTGACTTCATCTTGACTCTACACTGTCAGGCCTACATTTTATTAAAGATTAATAGCAAAATATTAACTAATAAGCAAAAAGGATAACGAAGTCTACTCACACTACTAAAAATCCACCTTAACTATCTTGACATTAAGATGAACATTAATGGAGGCCCCAGCTATATTACTTACCTAAACACTGTGCAGGATAAAGGGAATTCACATGCCTCACCACCAAAACCGGCACATGCTGGGGTATAATAGAGTTTAGCTTTATAGACCACATATGTTTCAAAAGCCTAAAACAGAGACACCACTTAGATGAAATGATTACAAAATGTTATTTCTTGTACCCTTGACCCCAACTCCTCCCAAATTTACCTTCTGTGTGATATGCCACCTTCTTTCTCCATAATCTACTTTCATCTTTATGATCTCTTTGCCCCTTTAATCAAATAATCTAGAATTCCTCCAGCCCTAAAAAGTCTCCACTTCATTCAAACATCCCCTGCAAGACAAAACTGGGTCTCATTCCTTTCACTGGCAATAAAACCCATTGTTCTCATTTCCTCCTCCCTTCACAACTCCTTGAAGTCTGGCATCTACCCTACCACTCACTCAGCACTGATGTTTCTCTAATGTTATTAATGTTGTTACCAAATGTACTCACTCACTTCCTCAGGCCTTCCTGATCTATCTCTGTAGTATGTTTGACCCAGTTGACAAAATAAGGTTTCTTCTTTTCTTATTTCTACCTGGCTCTTCAAGGTGCTGCCTTTGTCTGCTTCTCCTTCTACTGTCTAGTTAATTCTCCTCAGTCTCCTTTGAAAGTTCATCTTCATATGATTATAATCCAAAACTGAGACTGATCTTCTCTCCAAACTCTCACTATAGCAGTTCACATGAGTTTAGCCTTCTCAGTACAGCTGCTTCTAGTGTCTAAGTTGCCTGTTCTTAACCCTCTCCTGCCCTCTAGATCCACCTTACCAAATTCCTTTTATCTGTCTCTATGGTACCATCCTATCCAATTCCACATTCCAAAATAGAACACCTGGATTTCCCAGGAGGCCATCCTTCATCCTAATTCTCTCTTCCTATTGAAGGCGTCACCCTCTTTTGGAACATATAGACTAGAAACCTCCTGTCTTTTGGACATTTACTGTTGCCTTCTGTCCTGTCAAATATTAATGAACCTCTGAGGACATCATCCATCTGTCCCTTCTATGCCACTCAAACAACCTAGTCAAGGTCCTGTTCCAATCCCTGCCCAGACTGCTGCAAACTATCTTTTGTCTTACCTAGATTCATCCTTCTCTTCTCACAGTTGGCAAATGGAAATGCTGAAACAATGGCTCTGGCCACACCCCTCCAATATTCAAGAAGGTCCAATAGCTCCCTCTTGCTTAATGGATCAAATATAAACATTTTCCCCTAACTTGTAAACCACTTAATTGCCTAGTTCCCTTTCACCAAAGGAGTGTCACTACATCCAAGTTTATTGTTGATTCTTTTCCTTCCTAGGTTTTATGACTCAATCCTTAATAGCCCACTTCTTGTCCACTAATTGTATTTGTATAGGCTGTCCCCAAAGCCTAGAAAATCTACCTCTTCATAGAACCCTTGGCTTTTTTCAAAACACCTCTGCTCCTATCAAAAGATTCCCTGATCTGTATGTCCCCCATATCATATTTTCTATAAAAATATGCTTAAAAGATTAGAACTATACATATTTGCCTTTATGTCTCCAGAACCATGACAGGCATGTAATAATCAGGGCTTAATACTTGGGGAATAAAAGAAAATGAAGTAAAACATCCCAACTGAAAAGTCCTTAACTCACATAGTGAAGGCAATAGAAAAAATGTTTTGAGTCAGAGGAGCAGCCTCTGAAACCTCTCACTCTCAAGATGAAGTCCCTCCACTCCTAATGAACAATTTACTCTTAAGGTATTAGGAACATCCAGGGCATTCAGGGTAGCCTGGGATCAAGCCATGATCTGGTCAGGACTGTGGATCCAAAGCTTGACCATCAGGTTTAGTAGTATGTTTGATAACAGGAAGCCACACTTTAAGGTTGGTAATAGAGAGGCTTAAAGAAATTATCAATAGCCAAATTCAGCTTTCATTTCAGAGTGGGCTTTCCAAATAGAGGTTCTTCCTGAGTGATCAGCATTCTCTCTTAGGTGACCATCAGCATGGTATAGATCTCATCTAATATATTTCTGAATTTAACCAAAATACCAAAAAAAAATAACAAGAGCTAAGAAAAGCTCTACTCTGGGACATCCTAGATGTACAAGTGAGCACATGCAAACACACACAGAGAGCCAGGGATCTTCAGGTGTGCTCATGTAAAATAATAAAACTATATTTAGCTGGTGCCCAATCTGCTTATAATTCAGGCAGTCACCTAGAAGTTATTGAGCCATAATAAGTACAACACACTGTGCTAAGTGCTAGGGATACAAGACAATATTCTTCCCTTGGATTATCATTTCTCTCATTTGATTCTCAAAAAAAAATGCCTACCATTGCCCTACAATGCTCTTTCTGCTATAAAGATTTAGTAAGCTTTGTGAGCCTGGATTACTTAACTTTATGAAGGCTTAGTTTTCTTAGTAAAAGGGATAAGATTTATAAAGTATGTCATTTGTTAGTGCTATTATCATTCCCATCTTACAGAAGTAGGGAAAAAGCATGGAGACATTCAAGTACTTTCCCAGCATCAGTCATCACATAGAGTTTGAGGCTAAATTTAAACTTAGATTTTGTGAATCCAGGGCTGGCATTCTATCTGATACACTACCCAGTGCAGAAACCCACCCCCAAAGTAATCTCCTTCAGCCCAGTTTAGGAAGCAGATAACCTTGTCAAACTAAAGAAACCCATCTGCCAAGAGCTGCAAGAGGCACTCAGTAAAAATGGCAGGAAATTGGTTCATCTACTCCTTCACAGACAGACTCTTTTTGGCCTTAATTACAGTATCACTTAGTAGGAAACTCTGTTTATATTGTCCTTTAGTGTATTATGGGATCAATTTGAGCAGTGATTAAAACCTTTTTTAAAGAGGGAGCCAAAGGAAAGGAAGTGCTCATCTGTCAGTCTGTTTCTAAACAAACTCTTTCAAAGTTTCATTGTATTGTATCCTGCTCATTGCATTCATCAGATTAGGAAGAATGTCACATGTGCAGCTGGATAGAACATTTCAGGGTGCAGCATCTGACCCACAGGCAGTAGTTTGCCTATCACTGGGTTAGAGAGTATTCAAGAAAAACTGGCTTTTGTGGCCAGCTCTTACCTCAAACTGAATCCCACACTCTGAAACAGAATAGTGTAGCTCAAATATATCCGGCTTCTCTCCATTAACTCGACAACCTGTCCCAAGTATGAGTTCTTCAGCAGTCAAATTGCTGGTAGCACCAAATAAGTTTTTTTTCACTGACACCCGAAACATGAGAAGAGTACAGTCCACAGTCACTGGGGAAAGACCAAAGAACCATTTGGGTCTAGCTTTCACTGAAACCAGCAAATCAATAGACATTTAATTTGTACCCGCCATGTGCCAAAGACTGCTTCTAACCAATGGCCCTGAGAAGAGACTAAAGCCAAAGAAACAGGATTTTGTAGAGGAAAGCAAGAGGCAACCAAAATAAGACAGGTTCACAGTCATGATAATTTCAGGTCTCAATTATGTAGTGCCACAGAGCTGATAGCCAGTTTTACCAACATGATCTCACTTTGTCCTAAGAAACTTGAGAGGCAGGTGCTCTCATCACACCCATTTTCCCAGTCAAGTTTAGGCTCAAAGATCAGTTTGTGAGATTTGAAATTTCTGTTGGGCTATGTAACATTGAACTGCTTTATCACCACTTCCAGCTTTCTTTGTTACTAAGAATGGTTTTCTGAGGAGAAGAGATGGTTTAGTAATAAAAAATAAACATCTTTTAATGAAATATTTTATAAATTATTCCTATTTTCCCAAAGAAACCAAGCTTCAGCAAGCTAAAGTAATACAGGTCTAGGTTCATATTGCTACTAAATCTCTCTAGCAGAAATATAGGGCTGTAGGACACTATTGGGCAAATGACACAACTGGATTCTAGCTACTCTATAACTCATCCTTATATGTATTTAGTCAGCTACATCTTAATAACATCTCCAAGAAGGTGGGAACCAGAGCTGGAAGATTCTGTTGTCCATATTGATAGTGTCAGGCACAAGGTTCCCTTCAAATAGAGAGAACCAAAAGGATTTGCCAAAGAAAAGACCTCTGTGAGAGCTGAATCAGAGTGAAGTACTTCAGGAGCAAGAGAAAAATTCTACAATAATATTCTAGGGAAAATGACTAAGACTTTAGAATGCCAATCAATGCAATAACTAATCATGATTTTAAAAAAAGAATGAAGATGAATTGTGCCATTCACCTCCCCAAAGAAAGCTGGACTTAAAATGGAGAAAGACATATTTTTGGACATAAAATGTGGGGATTTGGTAAGACTATAAATTTTGAGGGATTTGGTTGGTTTTTTCTTTTGTTAAAAATTCACTTGCTGTTTGAAAGGGAGATTACTTGGAAAGAGATACTTGTTAGGTATCCTTTCAAGGAACAGGCAACCATCATCAAAGAAGCCCTTATTTACACTACTTTGTGCCAGATATTGGGTAGCTAGAGATAAAGAGTTGGCCCGGATCAGCTAAGAAAAAAAGTGCAATACCCAATGTAGGAGGTTTTTATTTAAGAAACCAGCCAAGGCAGAAAGAGAATAAAGGTTAGAAATCACCAGAGTGAAGAGCTCACACATCATTAGCGGGAAATTAGCATGTGTCTAACATCTTGAGGCTAGAGAACGAAGTGATAAAAAGCAGGTTTTCCTGGAAAAGAATGAATTCAAAGAATGGGAAAGTGGAGGAAGATAGAGGAGTTGGAAAAAATGATGAAATAACTGAGATAAATACAGTACTGAATGCACATGCTCAGAGACTAGGCAGCAGGCAATTTATTAAAAAAGTAAGAAGAAAAAAACTTCAAGTAAGGCATCAATAAGCATTGACCAATTAGACATCAAAAAGAGAAAATTAAGTGAAGAGCCCAAGATTTCAAAGAAGAGTGGTGAGATTAGTGAAGAAGCTGGAGAGTTCAGGAAAGGGACTCATTTTTAAAGAGAAGAGAAAGAAAAACATTAATGGACTGGCTTCAGGTAAGTCATGAAATGGGCAAGAGTACATCCAAAGAGAAGGATTTAGTCATCTACTGGAAACATCTTCCATGGACTTGACAAATTACACTCTTTCCAATGGCTAAAAGAAAACAAAGAAAACAGTTTGAAAAAAGGAAATAATTTTTTTAAATATCAGTTTGTTATCTGACTGCTACAATTCATAGAAAACAATGATCCACACCTGGTTACTAACACCTAAATAAGGAAGACCTCATTTAAGACAGAGCCAAATAACAAGGAAACAAAATTCACTCATTTACCTGGTTCATCCTCAGCCCAGCTCAGGCAAACTAAAAGGCACAGCACTCCCAACCTCAGAAAGGCTTCCATCGTAACAAATCACAGAGCAAAACTGCTGACCTCAAAATGGTAAGTTGGGAAAGGGGCTAGCATTTCATGGGATATTTATACTTGATTGCCCCACTCAGGTATCTCCAATGATCTCCCTCTCTTAGCTCAAGGAAATATCCACCACCTGGGGAGACCTTTCCTTTAAAATGAGTTGTTCAGAGTTAAAAGGCCAAATAACAAAAATCTGCCCATTGTAAGTGTCTGTAGAACTGATGCTTCCTGAGAGAAGTAGATTTCCTGGGATCTTCACATTGTCTAGTATGGGATCAGATATAGGTAAATATAAAGTATAGACACAATAAGCATGTTTACCCCTCTGTTTCCTATATGGTACATGGATGAGGAGAAGGGAGAACATTAGAATTCTTCAGAAGGAAACCATCATATGGTGAATGTGCCACTTCAGTGAAGTGCTAGACACTATTACATTAACTATTTGTACCTACTTCAAAGATTAGGGAAACTCAGAGACCTCTTTCTTTCCAACATACTCTCTGTTGCTTGTATGAGGATCATCTTGAAGTTCTCTCAAATACACTAACAGCCCAGTTCTCTAAATTTCTCAACTGTAACAACTTACTTCTCCACTCTTCCTCAATTAAACAATGAAGTTCATGCCTCATGAGCCTCAAGGCAAATCACTTAACAGCTCTTTGCCTCCGTTTCCTCATCTTTAAAGTAAGGACAAATTCAACACCTACCTTCCACAGATGTCATGAAAATCAAATGAGATAACAATTTTGAAGTGCTTAGCATAATATGTGGCAAATAGTTGTTACTGTATAAATATGAGCTATTGATTTTTAATCTTTTGATAATGAATAATAGAAAAAGCTAATGCAGATCCATTTTGTCTAGAGTTTCTCTATCTTACCCCTGATATTGTTTTTACTAGAGCCCTAACCCTTTTAATGACCTTCCTTACTACTGAAATCATAAAGATAGTCTTATCTGTTTGGGAAGAGTTAAAAGAGATAGCAAACCTAAAGAAGAGCCTTTCATGCTACAGACCAGTGATGGCGAGCCTATGGAACAGGTGTCAAAGATAGCATACAGAGCACTCTCTGTGGGCATGCAGCTGCCCTCCACTCAAAATTTTGTTACGAGAAAGGCAAAGGGATTCGGGTAGAGCTGCTCCCTTCCTCCTCTCCACCATACCTGATTACATATTTTCACATCACTCACCCCTCTACCCAGCAGCCCAATTGGGAGTGCTTTCTCCTTTCCCTCTGTGGGGTAAAGAGGGGAACAGAGCACTCCCGCCGCTCATAGCAGGGAAACACATCACAGCCTCTGGTCTGGGGTGGGTCATCTGGGGGCAGACCCTGGCACTCCTTCTCTAAAACATTCACTATCACTACTATAGACTGTAAGAGTGAAAATTATGAGAGTGACCTCAGATTAGTAATTTTATTAAATCAAATGTAGTAGGGGAAAAGATGGAAAAATAGGAGAGAGATATAAAAGGTACTTTCCTTATTGCTCCAGGCTCCCTAGACACTCTCACGTGCAAGTTGAGTCAGCACAAAACAAGAAAGGGAAAAGAGGAAATCCATTCTTGCCTCTATTTATCAAACCTATTCTCTGCTCATCAATTCTCACACATGATATCTTGGGATACAACTATGGTTTTCTTTTTTGCATGCACTTCCCAGGGGAGCAGTCCAGGGGACATTACAAGGAAGATCACTTTGCTCTTTGTCTTTCAATATTCTTGACTCCATTGCTCCATTTTTCTGACTGCTGTTCTATCCTTGTGTAATCAAAAAGGGGAAGGGTAAATTTAATTTTGCCCAAGATACAACAAAAGGCACTCTCCAATCAACCTTGCCCACATCCACTACTGCATTAATGGCAAACCAGTGGCACAGGTGCCAAAGATGGAGTACAGACCACTCTCTGTGGACACGCAGCCACTACTCCCCATCAGAGTTTGTTACTAAGAGGCAGAGGGACTAAGTTGGAGCTCACCCTTCCCCCTCTCCACTGCACCAGATGACATTTTTTCACATCACCAACTCCTCCACCCAGCAGGCCAATGGGAGTGCTTTCTTCATCCCCTACGTGGGGCAAGGTGGAGGTGGGTGCTCCCAGCACTTGGGGAGGGAAGAAGGTAGGGACACAGCACACAGTCTCAATGAGGGCCAAGTATGGCATTTGGGCATTTAGGTGGGGAGTGGGGAGGCAAGAACTCCTTATCTAAAAGGTTCACCATCACTGCCCTATTGCTTCTCTGCAAGCCCCCAGCAACAAGCCTTATCCAATCCTAACTCATACCCAATTCACCTCCTTCCTAAATTAAAACTTTTATAACTTTGTCCTTTTTGTTACCTTGAGGAGTCTCTGAAAATGTAGATCTGACTCCCTTCGTGGAGTTTAAGAAACCCCTATTGGTTCCTATATTGTTGACTTAGATTATGTTTTGTTTCTGGTTTCTTCTGGCATTGACTATTTTGCCAAAACTCTCAACTACATGTGTTCAGGTTCTATTCTTAAAAATTCTGACATTTTGATCATAATCCTTTAACATTACATCTCTCTCCATGCTTTCTACATTCTCAACCCTTACTTCATTCTTACCACTGTCTACAAACCTTCCATCCTTCAGTACATTCCTAGGCCACCATATTAGCTTTGACTAAGTTACCAACTTGCTTTCCCAACCTCCACCCTTTAGTGTATTACAATGAGGTACACATGTCCATTGATTCAGAATCCATTTATTTAGTTGCCCATAGTTTACCATGAGGAAAAGTGAAAAAATTGGGAAATTGGGAAAGTGCCAGAAAATAAAGAGTTCACAAAGTTTCAAACACCCATCAAGTAAGTACAAGATGTAACAGTAAAGTTCTTCAGTCTAATACATGATTCATCTCCTTTTGAGACCCAGAAAGGGAGGGAAAGTTTATTATTTGTCCTTCGTTTTCAAAGAGGACCAGTGACAACATGGAATAATATCCTCACTTGTGCAGGAATTGGATAGAAGTGAGTTGTAAAATTTTTCGGAATCACTTTCTCTTCCAGTCATCAAAGCCCACTGCCAAGGCAAAAGCCAGAATGACTGGTGACGGCCTGGGATGTTTTGTATAACCGATATTTTCAATATCTGGCTACTAAGTGTTCTAACATGCCTGCTTCAACCACTTTCATGAATGCTGAAACAAATTATTCTCCTCTGCCCATTCATCCAGGGGTAAGTCTTCATATGCTTGGGGTAGACACAACACCTAACTCACCAATGCAGCTGTGGAATTTTGGATGTCTTCAATTTGGTGCAGTCCATCTGTCAAGACAGTTTTTCCAGGGTGTGATCTACAGAGCAATCTATTATTGGAGTCACAGAAAGTAGTTGAGTTCCAAGTGAACACAAAAGATGGATGAGCATCCATGAAAGGGGTTCAGCAAGCCCCCACACCAGAGGTGCTAGTTCTCCTTGAATGTACATAAACTCCAAAATGAAAAGTACATAACTATATAATAATATATTATGTATTTACTACTGTTTTTAATGTTGGTTTTTATTTATTACTGTAGTTAATGTTGGTCATGTCTTATTGTTTTTGCCAACTAAACTTTATCATATGTATGTGATAAGAAAATCACATTATTTATGAGGTCAGCAGGGCTTCCCTTATATCCGAGGTTTCAGTAATGTACAATAAATCCTGGGATGTATCCTTATTGATTCGGGGACCCTGTTGTATTTTAATCCTACGCATTCCTCTTTTATCAGTCCTTTAACTCCATCTTCATAAATCTATTCATGGCTTGCCAAAGAATTATTCTGGATTATTCCAATCATTCAGGTTCTATCTTCATTCATGCTTCTGAAAGGAGATGGATAAAGTCACATAATAATATAGACTGGGACTCCTACAAATTTTGTTATGTCACCTCAAATGAAAATGCTTGGTCAGTGAACTACAATTGATTAAGCATCTGTTGCATCATGCAACAATCATTGTACAAAGCTCTGGGATTAAAAAGAAGCCAAAAGGCAGCCCCTGCTCTCAAAGATGTCATAGCTTAATGGAAAAAATGACGTGGAATGAATTTTGTACAAATAATATATATGTATATATATATATATGTGTGTGTGTGTGTTTGGGTGTGTGTGTATATGTGTATATATCATATACAAGATAAATGTGGGTATTCTGAGAAAGAAGCTGCTAAGATTAAAAGGATGGGGAAAGATTTTCATCCAGAGATTAAAACTTTATCAGAGACTTGAAGGAAACAGTAAGCTAAGAAGTAAAATGAAGAGGCAGAGGATTCTGGGTATAAGGAGGAAGCTAGTGAAAATGTTCTGAGATGGAGTACAGAGTTACATGGGTGAAGTAGAGCAAGGAGGCCATTGTCACTGGATCACAAAGTGTGGAGAGGGAGAGTAAGATGTAAGAAGACTGGGAAGTTTAAAAGGGATTACTAAAGTCTTTGAAGCCAAATAGAGGAATTTCTATTTGATTCTGTAGATAATAGTGAACCATTGCACTTTACTAATTTGGTGGCAAGGAAGTGAGAGAGTGACATGATCAGATAGTTACTTTAGGAAGATGAATTTGAAAGCTGAGTAGAAGATCAATTTCTAATTCTATTCTTAAGGAGACTTTTCCATCCCATTTTTTCTCCCTCTCTCTTCCAGCCTCCCATGGGTCCTGCTCCACTACTATCTCTACTATGGATATGGCTTCATATCTATGAAGAAAACAAAGTCTTTTCAATCCAAAATCCATTTCTCCCTTCTCTACATTGAACAACTCCTTGACATTGCCACTCATTCTTTATTTATACAAATCTCTGATGGACTTGGAACTTCTCCTCACAAAGGTCAAGCTCTCTCCTTGATTCCTCCCTCTTTGGTCTTCTCTAGAAGATTCCCCTCTTCTTCCTCCACCATTTTCCACTAATACATTCAACATTAGTTCACACCCAAAATGGCACATTCAATTTGTTACTTGCAGTTTACATGAATGTTATCTACTAGTGTAAACTGCAAAAACAATATCATATTACTGGGAAAATCTTTTCTACTTATCATAACCCCAAATTGCAGCTCATGTACAAATGCCCACATGAAATATTTTAATATCTGATGTAGTATTATTGGTTCCCCCTCTACCAAAGATGTTTTTCTATTTTCTATTTATTTCTCAGTGTGAATGTTGCTTTTAGATCAGAGAATGGAGCAAGTTCTTGAGAAAAAGTATTATCCTACTTAATATTTCTGTCATTATGATCAATATCTGTTCTAAAAATATAAAAGGCATTAATGGATGCTTATGAATGGAAATGCCCTAAAGTTTTTGCATCACATAATTCACAAAATGAAGGACTACAATCTACATCTCATCAACATAACATAATGCTCACAAAATAAGAATTGAGCCTTGGAAGTAATGTGACAAGGTAGCTTCAGCTATCTCCAAATACAAAGATCCTAAGAAGTGGATTAAGGTAAAACCTGATGAATTAACAGCAGAGAAGTCTAATCCCTAATCTATGACTTGTTTATTTAGTATTCACTTTCCCACCTGCCCCCATGCTCTAGAAGAGCAGCATAAGAACTTGTTCGTTCCTCCCTCCCCCAGTTTTCAAACCATTCTTCTGTAGAAACAAGCAGAAGAACTCCACTCTGCCCTGCCCAACCCAGTAACCTCTGTGCAGAAGAGGTACAGCCTTAAAACAACAGAAGTATGAAAAGTATGCTCTACTTACAGTAACCACTTATATTAATAGGGATATTCAGCCAGATAAGCAAAAAAATAGAAACAAGGACTGAAGGGAAAGGGAGGATCATATATCTGGGGAAAGTGTCGTTCTCCACAGAAGTTACTTAAGGCAAGAACAGAAACAGCATATTACCTAACATAAGAAGACAATGTTAAGGAAAAACCCTGGGAAATTCACAAAAGGGGAAAGAATAAGAAAGGAAGTAAAAGAGGAATGTAACAGGTGGGGGGAACTGAAATTACCAAATATATCAAGAAAAGGAAAATATTAATAAGTTTGAGCATTAGTAGATAGTTTAGGAAAATATGAAACAGAAGAGAAGATGACAACTAGTATATCTAAATAAGTACAAACATCTCAGAATAAATATTGCAAGGGATAGGAATTTAAACCAACACTTCATGGGCAAGAGGACATAATAGATTTCCAAGAAAGAACAGACTCACATCAGGTGGTCACTGAATTGTGTTAAAAAAAATAAGACAGAAAGAGAGGCTTGTAAAGAGAGAAGGGAGAATGAGGAATTCTGCCCTAAAAGTAGTATTATGTTATTTCTTATTAGAAAAGCATTAGAAAGTAGTGAAATAAAAGGGAATGAAGGAATGAAAACAGAATAAAAGGACTGAAGAAAATGTGGAGGATTTCTTCTGAGCCTCATATCTCCATGCTAATAAAGTCTGGAACTCTTGTCATTAATTAGGAATGTTATTAATGTATTTATTTATTCATTTTCTTGGTTAAAGAAAACTTAAATTGCAATTAATGCTTTCATATCATTTTTTATAAAACAATTGATTACATTATCCATTAGGTATATAACTATCTGTGGTCTTATAGTTAGAACCAATAACTAAACTGTGCATTAGATGTCAATTATGATAATATATTTACCATCAGAGTAGAAAAGACATAGGGTGGAGTATTAGATTATTATTGCTAACAATAAAATTAAAAGCTTTTGTAATCACCTTTGAAATGTTCAGTTCCGTGCACTGAACCCTGATAAAGATAACAGAACCAATCAAATATGATCTATAACAGGTGCTGTGGTGAACAAAGGGTTGTAAAGTGGAGCATACAGAAGGAATGCACTCTTCCTGGTGATTAGAGTAGAAGACTTGCTTCTCAAGTCCTTCATGGGCAGTCTCTTGGGCTTCCCAAAGCAGAGAAAGTAAAGATTCCCAGCTTGGCATCAGCTGTTATCATTGATATCTGCTCCTTTCGCATCTCACTAAACACAAGTAGATGCTAATATGGATGTTACTTGTTTTCACCTGGTGAGCTGGGAGTCAGGAAAGTTAACCCTTATTTTATTTCTCAGAGACACAAAGTAACAACAGCCTATATTTTTATTATGAATGTTTCCATGCTTTCTGTCAACCATTAGCACAAGCTAGACACAAATTAGAGATGAGATATATACAATTTATTAAATTAGCAAATAATTATAACATACATGAAATCTGTGTATATGCACATTATTATGCTTAATATAAACATATCCTAATAAATCTACATTTAAAACCCACATAGCCCCCTTGTGTACAGAGATCATAAAATAAGGACAGAATTGGGCATGATAATTTTTAAATGAATTTTAAAAACAGTGAGGATCTCACCAATGCAAGCATAAACAATGCCAACTCCCCAGAGGTTGGAACCAGAGTTGTGAGGCTCACACACTTGTGGCACTGTCTGTCTTGTGGCTGCCTCCTTGGTAATATCTCAGGATGCAGATGGTACAATATCTCCATGACAAAAAAAGTGGCAAAGTACAGAACTCAGAGTGAAGACAGGGACAGAGAACCAGCTCCTATGGGAAAAGGTGGAATTAGAAATGAGATTCTGCTACTAGCTGGCTTCCTGAGGCAAGAGAAAGAAATATTTACCCCATCTCATTGCCCATAGGGAAAAACATGCCACCCCCACCCACTGAGCCAAACTTTATACCCATAATAGGATTAACCTTCCTTTCTCCTGTAAGTTCTCCTCTTGCATATGACCATTCTACATACTAGTCCCTGGATCTTTATATATCTCTCTTGTCTTAAAGTTGAGGATACAGCCAGTTATTTCATTAACACAGGGAACTCTTCCATAGGGAGATTGCAACCAACATTAAGTTAGAACCACCTGCTCTCCAACTTGTAGAGGGAGTTGTTCAGAATCTGGGGAAGGTAAATAGCTTGCCCAGGATGATAGAACCAACAAACAAGAGAGATAAGGCTTGGACCCAGGTCTCCCTAGGTTCAGAGTCAAAACTTTTACCCTCTATGCCAAACTGCCTCTTTTCTCCCAACCCTTAAATGGGCTTACAAGGTTCCTTGAGGTCAAAAGCTATGGAGCCAACTGCCATGAGTCAGTTTTCCATCTATTTAAATAGATGATACCAAGTCTCCTTACCAAGAGTCAGTCTTTTGTTCTGAAGAGAATATTTGCCCTGCTCTCCCCAGGACTTCACAGAGTTCTTGACTCCAATGGGAGGGGCCAGGTTTGCTAGGTTCCATTGTCAAGACATCCATTGCTATGTGTTCCTGAGGTGGCAGAACAGAAACAGGCTCTTCATCTGGCTTTTGAAAGTTTGTTGTCCTAAACATGGGAAAATTAATTTCTCAAGAGTTTGTTCAACCAAGGATAATACATGAAGAGAAAACGATATACAATGCTCTGGGGATCAAAATAAAGAGGGAAATGAACCATTTGAGTACAAATATTATGTTTTTACCCATATACCACACACATATTGAAAAGCTTATGTAATCTTTGTAAGGAGTATTTTTGTGAGACTGGAGGTATCTAGTAACACTTCCTAGATAGAGGCAATTAAACAGAACTTTGAAGGAAATTAAAGCTTTCAAAGAGCATAATTGAAGAAGTATGCTCCTGGCAGAGTCATGGAGCCAAGAGGATACAGGAGAAGGACCAGCAAGAATTTCTGCTCTACTTGATTGGGAAATAATTTATAATAAAGGCTGAAAAGTGGGTTGAGGTTAAGCTTGGAAGGGCTTTGAACTCCAAAGGGCTATTGCATATTTGGAACATGTGGTCATGTTCCATTTATCTTTGAATGATTCCATCTTTCCTTCAAAGCTCTATTCCAGTTCTAAGCCTAAAATTTGTCCTCATGGATGTCAAAGCTGGACAATGAATATCAGGCATCACTCTTGATACTGTTGACTAGAATATCAGAGGTCCTTTAATTTGAGAAATAGCAATGGCCTGGAACATCTTTCCAAGTGGACTACAGGTCATCTTTTGGAGGGTTTTTTCCCTATTTCCAGTAGATAGAACATCTTGTACATCAGAATTTAATAAATCCTTGCTGAATTGAGA
>NW_025394757.1:0-5208 GCF_016433145.1 Gracilinanus agilis | reverse complement strand
GAAGAGAAGAGAAGAGAAGAGAAGAGAAGAGAAGAGAAGAGAAGAGAGAAGGGAAGGGAAGGGAAGGGAAGGGAAGGGATATTCTGTGGGATAGCCATGTGGGACACTCATTGCGACTAGATGAAGATCCAGCAAAGAAGACTGATAAGGTACAGATAGGAGGAAAGCCAGGGGAGTCATAAGAGAAAAACCTAGAGAGAAGAGAATATCAAAGAGGAGAGGGTGACCAACATTGCCAAAAGACTCCAGAGTTTAAGAAACATGAGGACTGAGAAAAGGCTACTACATTTGACAATTAAGAAATCATGACTTTGGAGAGAGCAGTTTTGGTTGAATGTTGAGCTCAGAAGCTAGGCTGTAGAAAGTTAAGGAGAACATGAGAAAGACAACTAGGTGTTCTGGGGATAGAGGGCCAGGCCTAGAGATGGCAGGTCCTGGGTTCAAATTTGGCCTGATACTTCCTAGCTGTTTGATCCTGGACAAGTCTCCTTACCACTCTTCTGTCTTGAAATGGATAGTTAATATCAATTCTAAGACAAAAGGTAAGGTTTTGTGTTTTTTTTTAAAGAGTATGAGGGGAAAAAACCAGAGGCATCTATTATAGACATTCTCAAAGAATTTAGCAATTAAAGGTAGGAGAGATGTGAGATGATAGTTAGAGATGAATGGATCAAGTAAGTGTTCTTTGACGATGTTTGCAGGCAGTAGGCAAACAGCCAGCAGACAGGGAAAGATTAAAGATGAGTGAGAGAGTGGAGATGATAGTGAGGATCATCTACTGGAGAAGATAGGATGGAATGGGATCCTTTGTACATTTAGAGGGGTTTGCCTTGGCAAGGAGACTGGCCCCTCTTTATGTGAAATACAGGTGAAAGAGGAGGGCTGAATGATGTGAGATGAAAGAGAAGAGAGGAGGAGGAGCTGTCCATGAATGGCCTCAATTTTTTTTCAGTAAAAAGTGAGAGAAGGCTTTGAGCTGAGAGATGGAAAGCTTTTTGAAAAATATAAAGTAATACTTAAATTTAGGTGGAAGTTTCAAATGATCACATTAGATGATTTCTGAAGTACATTCTAGTTTACTCCTACAATTTTTGAATTATATCGTTATCCCTAGGTGGGACAATTTGTTTCCTCTGTTTTTTTGTCTATTTACTTCATTTTTACTTCCAACCCACAGTCACAAAAGGGTTGGTTGTTAGTCACAAGGCAAAATGAGCAAAGGAATGTCAAAGAACGATTCTTGGTAGTGGTTTAAAAGGGGTTTATTTCATGTGATTTCTTTCCTCTTAAATTATCTACTGCTTTTTAACAGCGAATGCTTATTTTTGAAGCAGAACATATAGCTATTCATGTTGTGAACTCTAAAGATCATTTTGACACTTGCTTTAATATCCAGTATATATTACTGAAACAACCTCAGGAAAACATGTACACTGCAACCTTTTGCTAGAGATTTTCTCTAAAATGGGGAAATAATTCTCTTTTCTTCCAACATCTTTTAGTTGCCAAGTAGTTTCTTTTTCTTCCCTTTTGGGGGAGGGGTTGGAAAAGGGGAAGAGATAGAGGTTTAGTCCTTTTTGTAAGACCTCATGCTATACCATTCGCTTGTTTAAAAAGACCTTATTCCTGCATTAATTGGTTACAATAATGTAATTCAAAGGATTTCTTCTGTGCAGAACTTAACTGGCCCCTCCTGAGACTGTAAGTTGGTCCCCTATGCACAACAAAACTAAACAAAGCGGGATCCACATTCCTAAAGAGCTGTCTAATCCACTTTGGGAATTAGCTCAATCAATTAATTTTAATAGTGAGGATGTGTTGATGTGAGAAGTGTAACCACATGTTTCCCAGATATGTGTTAGATGCATCTCATAAAAATTCTTTTAAAATTCTTAACCTTCTGTTTTAGGATCTCTGCAAGGTATCATTTCCAAGGCAGAAGAGAACAGTAAGGGCTAGGCAGTTGGGGTGATGTGACTTGCCCAGGATCACACAGCTAGGAAGTATCTGAGACCAGATTTGAATCCAGTCTTCCTTTTTAAATTGAATGGAGAAGGACCCTGCCCAATGTGTGATTCTTCTAGTTATTACTATGGGAAAGTCATCTTTTTATTTTCATTCAAATGAAAGGGTCATCCCATGCTTTTTAAAAAATATTGAGGGGGCAGCCGGGTAGCTCAGTAGATTGAGAGCCAGGCCTAAAGACAGAAGGTCATAGGTTCAAATCTAGCCTCAGACACTTCCCAGCTGTGTGACCCTGGACAAGTCACTTGACCCCCATTGCCCACCCTTACCACTCTTCTGCCTTGGAGCCAATACACAGTATTGACTCCAAAACAGAAGGTAGGGGTTTAAAAAAAAATAAAAAATATTGAACTTTTCTCTTTGGTCCACAAAGCCAACTAATGGGACCTTTTACCCTTTGTTTCTTTTTCTGTTCAGTATGATAAATGTCATTAGTGATTAGGTGTTATTTTTTTTTTAGTATACAGGTCTATTTTGGGGGGAGAAATGGGGAGTGATTTTGAGTGCCAGTTGCCTGCCATGGTTGTGCTCCAGTCTTATGAAACAGACTTGAAACCCTTAAAGTAAGGGCACACCATCTGTGCAGCACAGTACCTTTAATTGATATTCTTTGCATACAAGACAAAGTTGTGGTTTGATAGAGATATGTTTCAGGTAATAACCTTGATTTTCATGCTCCATTGAAATTTGGCTGCACTGCCCTGAAGGATCACTGATTTCTTTTTGAGTTCAAACCACCATATTAGTGATGTTATTACTAATGTCATTCAGCCAGTCATGGGTGGAAATGGCATTAATTGCAAATTATAGCTTCAGCAAAAACCCAGTGAACTTTGGGGAGCTTTTTATGGCCGACCTCGTCATTCTGATTCATGTGGCATCTTGCCTTGTTTTTTTTTAATTTTATTTTTTCTATTACCATGGACCTCATGTATGTTGCATGAAAGTCATTTCTTTTTTTAAACTTTCTTTTCACGTGGCACTTTCCAACAGCCACAGGAACTAAACAGTATCAGACACAGCAGGGTGGATGATGTTGTGCCATTAATTGCATACCTCTGGTGTGTTATGGGGAAGGGGCCAAAGCCAGATTGTCTTCTACCCCCTGAGAAGTATGATAATAGCTCAGCAGTGTACTTCCTGGAGCATATTCCTACGATGCTGAACCAAAAGTGAAGTGAGGAGTTGGATAGAAGAGAAGAATGAGGAATATTTTAAATTGATTTTAAGTTAAATTATGTCATTCAGAACTGTAATATATCTATGCTACTG
Source organism: Gracilinanus agilis (assembly GCF_016433145.1). Lineage (NCBI taxonomy): Eukaryota > Metazoa > Chordata > Mammalia > Didelphimorphia > Didelphidae > Gracilinanus > Gracilinanus agilis. Next base: position 1,911 of record NW_025394757.1, on the reverse strand, counting down.
GTAACAGAAATATCCTTCCCTAGCTTGGGATCCAAGAGATCCAGGTTTCATGTCGAGTCTATCAAGCCCCTTAGACCTATAGATGTCGCTTTAAAATAAAATGCCCATGGGGGCAGCTGCGTAGCTCAGTGGATTGAGAGCCATATATAGAGATAAGAGGTCCAGGGTTCAAATCTGACCTCAGAAACTCCCTTACTGTGTGACCCTGTGCAAGTCACTTAGCCCCCATTGCCTAGCCCTTACTACTCTTCTGCCTTGGAACTAGCACACAGTACTGATTCTAAGACAAAAGGTAAGGGTTTAGGGGGGAAAAAAAGAAAAAAGAAAAGATAAACAAAATGCGCAGGATATGAAATTTTATTTTCAAGTTGATCCTCTAGTTTCTTACTACATGGACCATCAGGTAAAGTGTTTAAAGGATTAATGTCATAGGCTTGAATTCATCTGTTCTATTCATACTCATTTAAAAAAATGCTTTCAGGTCAAAACATGCTGTAGAAAAAGCACTGAACCTCGAGTCCAAAGATCTGTGTTCTAGTCTTGACTTAGCACCTTATTTGTGTATTTATAAAAGTTTCCCCTTATAGTGGGAAAATAGTAGCTTCAAATCAGAGGATCTAACATTGAGCCTTTCCAGGGATAAGCACAGGTAAGGTGGCACAGTAGACAGAGTGCCAGGCCTGGAGTCCAGAATGCTCATCTTTCTGAGTTCAGATCTGGTCTCACATACTAGCTGTGCGACCATGGGTAAGTCACTTAATTTTGTTTGCCTCCGTTTCCTCATTTGTCAAATGAACTAGAGAAGGAAATAAACTTCCAGTATCTTTGCCAAGAAAACCCCAAATGTAGTCACATAATGTCAGATGTGACTGGAAACAACTGAACAATGACCATGAATAAATTATTTAGCTGGTCTCTATACCTCAGTTTTGTTGCCAGCAAAATGTAATGGTTGGACACCAAATTATCTCTTAGAAGTGTGAAAGGGAATCCTGGTGTAAAGGGGTCACCTGTTCCTAGATGAGCATGCCCTTCCAAAATTCCCTTTCACAGAGGGCTTCCCATCTAATCTGTTAAGCTTATTAGGTGCTTCTTATTTGTTTGTTTGTTTGTTTGTTTTCTGAGTGAGACACTTGTGCTAGGTACTAGGAATACCAATTAAAAAAAAAAAAAAAGCAAGATGGCCCCTGCCCTCTGAGAAGCTACATTCTCATAATAAATCCAATGACTTTGTCACTGCAGTTAAAAATATTGAATCCAAATTCACTTTCAGACATGACCAATGTATTGATTAGTTTTGTTTGGCTATACATAATTGTTACCATAGAGGAAGGTTCTGTTGAGGATGGGGAAAGATAGCAGTCATGTGAAAACAAAAACAAAATAGAACAAAATGACCTGCCATATATTTTATGTCCTAAATTTTTTACATTTCATTTATTGTCACAGATTTTAAATGCCATCTTTAAGAGCACTCTTTCATTTCATTAATCCTCAAAGTTTCCCAGGGACCTAGGCAGGGTCTCTGAGGATCAGAAGGCATTATTTTACTATTTTTTTAAACACATTTGTTTTCCTATGATAGGTTTCTAATGTAAAACAGAAAGTGAACATCCACCAACTGCATAAGGTGTGATGGATCCTAGAGAACTATTTAAGAAAAATTAGCAAGAGTGTTTCATTAAACAACCAACTCTGGCATCTTTCCCTGCCTTGGGTGTTAAAGCTTTATTAACACCGAGTTTGAAAACAGCCAACAAGAAAGCCAAATGCTTATGGGATTTATCATAAAACTCTAAAGTCCCATTAATTTACATGTATGCCTTAAATTGCAGCAGCTGAATAATGTATTCTGAGAAGATAAAAGTTACTTCTCTCTCCCAGGAGCCTGTTTTATTGTGATACTGGTAT
>NW_025394756.1:0-4201 GCF_016433145.1 Gracilinanus agilis | reverse complement strand
GTCTAGCCCTCTTCCTCATTTCACTGCAATGCCACCCACTTTCATAACAGAATCACATAACCTGAGTTGGAAGGAAGCTACCTAAAACCCGACTTTGACAGAAAATGCATTCTACAATATTCCAAATGCATGATTATCCATACCTTTACTTGAAGACTCCCAGTAAAGAGAAATCCACCACCTCCTGAAGCAAATAATGCAACTTTGGGCTCCCTCTCTTTGTTAGGAAGGTTTTCGTTATATCAAGCCACACAGATTTGCTTCTTGGCAACTTCCACCTGTTGATTTTAGTTCTGTCCTCCAACACACTCTCAAAAGTTAATTTAAATTAATAATAAAATTTTAAAAATTGAAGAAATAATAATAATAATAATAACAATAATCCAAGAAATGATTTTAAAAGTCTGAGAGCAGAAGGAGTAACTAGGAAGAACTGTAGTTCATGAATAGTCAAGATTGGGTTCTGATGATCTTAAGCTCTTAAGCATCAACTTAAGGGAGAACACCTATAGGCAACACATCTAGAAACATTCTTTCTATTCACCAACTCCCTGGGAGTCCAGGTGTAGAAGATGTGCTAGGGACATTCTTCCAGGTGCTTATGACCTGGAATATGGGCAGCTCTAGCATCCCTTGGGAATGACAACCTCTACAACCCTGAGACTTTTATTTTTCAGGTGTGTTGAACCATAGGAAAGTCTGCATTTCCATCTCTTTTAAGTAAAGGTCTCTGAAAACTTTATCGTCAGGGGACTCTCATTGCTGGTATTGTGTATCATCACAAGTAGGTGATGCTTAGAAGTGAAGGCAGAAACAGTGCTGGGAGAGAAAGAAGGGAAATGGAATAAGCATTGATATAGGTCATACTCTGTCAGAGACTGTGCTAAGTATTTTACATATATCTTATTTGAACCTCACAACAATTCTGTAAGAGAAGTACTGTTATCCTAATTTCTTGTTAAAACAAAAATAATCAAGGAAACTGAGGCACTCAAATTCAGTGACTTTCCCAGGGTTACATAGTTAATAAGTGTGTGAGACTGTATCTGAAATGAACTCTTATTTTTTTAAAATCCTTACCTTCCATCTTAGAATCAATACTATGTGTTGGTTCCAAAGCAGAAGAGTGGTAAGGACTAGGCAATGGGGGTTAAATGACTTGTCCAGGGTCACATAGCCAGGAAGTATCTGAAGCCATATTTGAACCCAGGATCTCCCATCAATCCCCTGAGCCACGTAGCTGCCCTGATGTGAAGTCTTCTTGTTTCCCAGGCCCATTGCATCATCAATAAATTTTCCTCATCATAGAGACCAGTGCAAACTCATTTTAACCAACCTAGAAAAATGATATTGTGTTAATTTCTTTAAAACAGATACTTTTTTTCTTTTGCAGCTGTAAAAAATAGATTACAAGATAATTGCTGTTAAAGATTTATTATAGTCATTACATTCAACAGCTACGATAATTTTATTAATTCTTATACCGGCAGCTATTGTTCAGTTATTTCTGTAGATAAGTTAATTTTTGAAAAATTCTCACTCTCATAGAAATCTGCTTTGGAGAGTTTTAGTGAATTTAAATAAGCTCATCATATTTTGTTTCAGAAAAATAGCTGTTCCTTTTATGAAATATACATTTAACTTGGTTTTGCTTCTTGTTTGTCATGGTTATAACTATGCTTTTGGACAAGTAGGTTTTTTAGACCACTTGTTTCCATTGTAGCGAATCCCTAGTCAAAACTAATTTAAGGGCAGTGAGGCGGTATAGTGGATAAAGTGACAATCCTAGAATCAGGAAGACTCATCTTACTGAGTCAAATATGGCCTCAGATGCTTGTGTGACCCTCGGCAAGTCCCTTGATCCTGTAAACTCAATTTCCTTGTCTATAAAATGAGCTGGAGAAGGAAATGGCAAAACCACTCTAGTATCCATGCCAAGAAAACCTCAGACTGGGTCATGAAGAGTCATGACTGAAACCACTGGAAGGTGCAGTACTGAACGGAAGCCTCAGTATTGTCAGCCACACAATGAGAAGTCAAGACTCATTGGAAAAGACTCTGGTACTAAAAAAGAGAAGGGGATGGTGGAAGATGAGAGGGCTCAATGGAACCAGTGAACATGAACTTGGACAGACTTTGAGAGATAGTGGAGGATATAAGAGCCATGGCCCCTGGAATCACAAAGAGTTCAACACAACCACACAAAAGAACATAGTCAGACTTAACACAGGATATGAATAAAGAACTCTTCATTGTCAACAAATTCCCATTCTTGTGCTACCTATTGAGAACTAAACATATTCCAACAGTAATTTGGGATACAGCTATGCTATGTGAGCATGAAAAAAACCCCACATTTCTTAATTATGTATCTAAAAGTTTTTGTTGTGAGGCATAGCAGAACATTCATACTTTGCAAAGTCTTCTTTTCCCCAAGCCTGTCAATTTTATCAAACTCTCAGTCTGACTGTCTTTGCAGATAGATGGAACTTTCCCCTTAAAAGTGCCATGCCTCCATTTTTTTTTAAACCTTGCAATAATTTTGAATTTGAATTCATTACAAAATATTTTGAAGTTAAAATGTAATCTGCCCACAAACTTTTTTTTTTAATGTTGGCTAATTAAGTGATGTTCTCAACATTTTACCATATTAGGAAATTTGAAAAATTAATGATTACAAGTGTCAATGTCTGGTTTACTTGCTTTGATAGAGCATAATGCTATTCATGTCCAAATCCTATACCAGTTACATAGCCTCCTTGAATCTCAGTTTCAAGGTACTGTGCCAGATACTGGGGTTACAAAAAAGTTCAAAAGGTAGGCCCCTCTCTCAAGGGGTTCCCAGGGAAATGACCGAGGCAACATATACACAACTATGTACAAACAAGCTATAGACATGATACATTGGAAATAATTAACAGAGGGAAGGCACTAGAATTAAAAGGGATCAGGAAAGGCTTCCTGTAAAATATGAAATTTTAGTCAGGACCTAAGAGAAGCCTAGGAAACTGAGAGGGATAGCTGAGAAGGGAGGGTATTTCAGGTGTGAGGGACAGCCAGGGGAAATGGGAGGTGGAGTGTCTTATCTGAGAACAAGGAAGGAGGCCAGTGTCACTGGATTGCAGAGTACATGGGGATGGGGAGGTTTAAGGTGGAAGAGGACTAGGATGGGAAGGAGCAGCTTATGAAAGCCTTTGGACACCAAAGGATTTTTATATTTGATACTGGAAATGATAGGGAGTCATTGGAAATTACTAAGTGGGGAGGAGGGAGATGACCTATACTTTAAAAGGGTCACTTTGGCAGTTGAGTGAGTAGATTGTAGAGCAGAGAGTTGTGTCAAGGATATCAACCAGCAAAATGCTGTCGATAGTCTAGGTATGAGATGATGAAGATCCACACTAGGGTGGTAGCAATGTCAGAGGAGACAACGGAGTATATTCAAGAGGTGCTATGAAGTTACAAATTGACAGACCTTGGCAACTAATTTGGCATGGAATATGAGAGTGAGGAGTTACAGAATTATTCCCATTCCTGTACTACCCACTGAGAACTAAATATTTTTCAAAGTAATATGTGTTACAGTTATGATATCTCCTCAGAACATCCATCTGGTCTTGGCAACCTTCCATTATTTTTCAAAAGATTTATTAGAGAGAATGCAATCATCTGCCCTTATTTGTCATTGCCAATCATACCCACAAATTCCACCAGTGAGTCAGTCTCCCTCTCTCCATCTCTGTCTCTTTGTCTATCTCTGTGTCTATATCTGTGTTTCCCTTTCTCTGTCTCTGACTATCTCTCTGTATGTCTTTCCCTCTCCCCTCCCAACTCTACCTCTCTCCATATATATGCATACTGGTTCCTACAGGTATATCTATATGTTCTCTATATCAACTGGGGGGTTGGCAGTGCCCTTTATAGTAATAGAAAAGTAAGACTTTGGAAGGGGAGAAGTTTTGGAGGAGAAAGAAAGAATTTAGTTTTAGACATGTTGAGTTTTAGATATCAAGGACATGCAGTTTGCTATGGAGACACCTACAGAGCAATAGTGAGAATAAGTAGAGTTGAGAACCATCATCATAAGTAAATCCATGTGAGTGCGTAGGGAGGAGAGAAGAAAGAGAAGGGAAGAGAAGAGAAGAGAAGAGAGAAGAAGAGAAGAGAAGAGAAGAGAAGAGAAGAGAAGAGAAGAGAAGAG
>NW_025394755.1:0-1522 GCF_016433145.1 Gracilinanus agilis | reverse complement strand
GATTTTCTATTATTAATTAATTTCTATTAAGTAATTGAATTAGAATTATTCTAATAATAATTAGAAATATTCTAATTGAATTAGAATTATTTTTCTAATTTTTCTAATTTTTAAATTTTCTAATTTCTAAAAAATAAAATATTTTTTCCTATGGTTCCATGATTCGTGTTCTTTCCCTCCCCTCCTCCATTCCCCCTCCCAGAGCCAATGAGCAATCCCACTGGGTTTTACACTCGTCATTGTTCAAAACCTATTTCCATGTTATTAATATTTGCACTAGGGTGTTCGCTTGGAGTCAGCATCCCCAATCATATCCCCATAGAACCACGTGATCAAGCAGTTGTTTCTCTTCTGTGCTTCTGCTCCCACAGTTCTTTCTCTGGGTGTAGAGAGCGTTCTTTCTCCTAAGTCCATGAAACTCATTTTGAGGCCCCTATCTCTACACCCCACCAAGGAAATATGCTCTATAGTACCTGTCACCACCATTCTTTTTTTTTTAACCCTTCCCTTCCATCTCAGAATCAATACTAAGCATTTGTTCCAAGGCAGAAGAGTGATAAAGGCTAGGCAATTGGAGTCAAATGACTTGCCCAGGGTCGCCTAGGTAGGAAGTGTTTGAGGCCAGATTTGAAACCAAGACTCTAGGCCTGGCTCTCTGTCTACCGAGCCAGAGAGATTTTATGAGAGATGCCTCAAAACTGTATCCAGATCTGTCTGTCAGTGGAGCTCTGGCCCCGACAACAATGGGTTACAGAAATGGAAATGATTTCGATATTGTCTTACTTTTTACCTCCACGAGCACTTACAGTTAGGAGATTGACTGAGTATGACACTGTCCTAGAATTTGTTGCTACGTAGTCATTTACAAATTATAAATTGCTGTTCTAAGAACTGACGGATAGTTCCATTACGGGGATTAAATGGGAGAAGCCATGACGCAATCAAGAAATTCTTAAAATACATTATCTTGAAATGTTCGAGTTTGGAATGAAGAAGCCAAAAGCAAATCGGAGCATATGGAGGGCTGCACAAATGCCCCTGGAGATGATCGGGCAGAATAATGGAGTGAAATAACTCTGAAGGGAGGAGCAGAGCTTAGTAATATGCCCAAATTGTGGCTTTAGGAACTGAGTCCTCAAAATCAGCAGCTTCAAATCAGAATAGAAAGGAGACATACGTTAAGGATCCTCACAGGCCGACATATTGACTTAGTTTTCAAATGTAATCTGGTCTATAGTTTATCATATTTTTATTTATTTTGATAAATATTTCTCAGTTCCATTTTAATCTGGCTCTGACCACACTCATGAGTTTGGTAGGCCACGTGGGGCCTGCAGGGGATACATTCGACGTCACTGCTCTAAACGGTGGAAAAGGTTCACCGAAAAATAGCAAGCGGAAGGGATTTTCTCCCGGGTATTCTCTTTTCTAGATCTGTATGATCAAAGCTTGGCCTTCTGCAACAGGAGAGGATTCGTCCCTAAGATCACTTTTAGTTCTCCCATTCCTCCCAGTCGTGAGC
>NW_025394754.1:0-5208 GCF_016433145.1 Gracilinanus agilis | reverse complement strand
GAAGAGAAGAGAAGAGAAGAGAAGAGAAGAGAAGAGAAGAGAAGAGAGAAGGGAAGGGAAGGGAAGGGAAGGGAAGGGATATTCTGTGGGATAGCCATGTGGGACACTCATTGCGACTAGATGAAGATCCAGCAAAGAAGACTGATAAGGTACAGATAGGAGGAAAGCCAGGGGAGTCATAAGAGAAAAACCTAGAGAGAAGAGAATATCAAAGAGGAGAGGGTGACCAACATTGCCAAAAGACTCCAGAGTTTAAGAAACATGAGGACTGAGAAAAGGCTACTACATTTGACAATTAAGAAATCATGACTTTGGAGAGAGCAGTTTTGGTTGAATGTTGAGCTCAGAAGCTAGGCTGTAGAAAGTTAAGGAGAACATGAGAAAGACAACTAGGTGTTCTGGGGATAGAGGGCCAGGCCTAGAGATGGCAGGTCCTGGGTTCAAATTTGGCCTGATACTTCCTAGCTGTTTGATCCTGGACAAGTCTCCTTACCACTCTTCTGTCTTGAAATGGATAGTTAATATCAATTCTAAGACAAAAGGTAAGGTTTTGTGTTTTTTTTTAAAGAGTATGAGGGGAAAAAACCAGAGGCATCTATTATAGACATTCTCAAAGAATTTAGCAATTAAAGGTAGGAGAGATGTGAGATGATAGTTAGAGATGAATGGATCAAGTAAGTGTTCTTTGACGATGTTTGCAGGCAGTAGGCAAACAGCCAGCAGACAGGGAAAGATTAAAGATGAGTGAGAGAGTGGAGATGATAGTGAGGATCATCTACTGGAGAAGATAGGATGGAATGGGATCCTTTGTACATTTAGAGGGGTTTGCCTTGGCAAGGAGACTGGCCCCTCTTTATGTGAAATACAGGTGAAAGAGGAGGGCTGAATGATGTGAGATGAAAGAGAAGAGAGGAGGAGGAGCTGTCCATGAATGGCCTCAATTTTTTTTCAGTAAAAAGTGAGAGAAGGCTTTGAGCTGAGAGATGGAAAGCTTTTTGAAAAATATAAAGTAATACTTAAATTTAGGTGGAAGTTTCAAATGATCACATTAGATGATTTCTGAAGTACATTCTAGTTTACTCCTACAATTTTTGAATTATATCGTTATCCCTAGGTGGGACAATTTGTTTCCTCTGTTTTTTTGTCTATTTACTTCATTTTTACTTCCAACCCACAGTCACAAAAGGGTTGGTTGTTAGTCACAAGGCAAAATGAGCAAAGGAATGTCAAAGAACGATTCTTGGTAGTGGTTTAAAAGGGGTTTATTTCATGTGATTTCTTTCCTCTTAAATTATCTACTGCTTTTTAACAGCGAATGCTTATTTTTGAAGCAGAACATATAGCTATTCATGTTGTGAACTCTAAAGATCATTTTGACACTTGCTTTAATATCCAGTATATATTACTGAAACAACCTCAGGAAAACATGTACACTGCAACCTTTTGCTAGAGATTTTCTTTAAAATGGGGAAATAATTCTCTTTTCTTCCAACATCTTTTAGTTGCCAAGTAGTTTCTTTTTCTTCCCTTTTGGGGGAGGGGTTGGAAAAGGGGAAGAGATAGAGGTTTAGTCCTTTTTGTAAGACCTCATGCTATACCATTCGCTTGTTTAAAAAGACCTTATTCCTGCATTAATTGGTTACAATAATGTAATTCAAAGGATTTCTTCTGTGCAGAACTTAACTGGCCCCTCCTGAGACTGTAAGTTGGTCCCCTATGCACAACAAAACTAAACAAAGCGGGATCCACATTCCTAAAGAGCTGTCTAATCCACTTTGGGAATTAGCTCAATCAATTAATTTTAATAGTGAGGATGTGTTGATGTGAGAAGTGTAACCACATGTTTCCCAGATATGTGTTAGATGCATCTCATAAAAATTCTTTTAAAATTCTTAACCTTCTGTTTTAGGATCTCTGCAAGGTATCATTTCCAAGGCAGAAGAGAACAGTAAGGGCTAGGCAGTTGGGGTGATGTGACTTGCCCAGGATCACACAGCTAGGAAGTATCTGAGACCAGATTTGAATCCAGTCTTCCTTTTTAAATTGAATGGAGAAGGACCCTGCCCAATGTGTGATTCTTCTAGTTATTACTATGGGAAAGTCATCTTTTTATTTTCATTCAAATGAAAGGGTCATCCCATGCTTTTTAAAAAATATTGAGGGGGCAGCCGGGTAGCTCAGTAGATTGAGAGCCAGGCCTAAAGACAGAAGGTCATAGGTTCAAATCTAGCCTCAGACACTTCCCAGCTGTGTGACCCTGGACAAGTCACTTGACCCCCATTGCCCACCCTTACCACTCTTCTGCCTTGGAGCCAATACACAGTATTGACTCCAAAACAGAAGGTAGGGGTTTAAAAAAAAATAAAAAATATTGAACTTTTCTCTTTGGTCCACAAAGCCAACTAATGGGACCTTTTACCCTTTGTTTCTTTTTCTGTTCAGTATGATAAATGTCATTAGTGATTAGGTGTTATTTTTTTTTTAGTATACAGGTCTATTTTGGGGGGAGAAATGGGGAGTGATTTTGAGTGCCAGTTGCCTGCCATGGTTGTGCTCCAGTCTTATGAAACAGACTTGAAACCCTTAAAGTAAGGGCACACCATCTGTGCAGCACAGTACCTTTAATTGATATTCTTTGCATACAAGACAAAGTTGTGGTTTGATAGAGATATGTTTCAGGTAATAACCTTGATTTTCATGCTCCATTGAAATTTGGCTGCACTGCCCTGAAGGATCACTGATTTCTTTTTGAGTTCAAACCACCATATTAGTGATGTTATTACTAATGTCATTCAGCCAGTCATGGGTGGAAATGGCATTAATTGCAAATTATAGCTTCAGCAAAAACCCAGTGAACTTTGGGGAGCTTTTTATGGCCGACCTCGTCATTCTGATTCATGTGGCATCTTGCCTTGTTTTTTTTTAATTTTATTTTTTCTATTACCATGGACCTCATGTATGTTGCATGAAAGTCATTTCTTTTTTTAAACTTTCTTTTCACGTGGCACTTTCCAACAGCCACAGGAACTAAACAGTATCAGACACAGCAGGGTGGATGATGTTGTGCCATTAATTGCATACCTCTGGTGTGTTATGGGGAAGGGGCCAAAGCCAGATTGTCTTCTACCCCCTGAGAAGTATGATAATAGCTCAGCAGTGTACTTCCTGGAGCATATTCCTACGATGCTGAACCAAAAGTGAAGTGAGGAGTTGGATAGAAGAGAAGAATGAGGAATATTTTAAATTGATTTTAAGTTAAATTATGTCATTCAGAACTGTAATATATCTATGCTACTGGTAACAGAAATATCCTTCCCTAGCTTGGGATCCAAGAGATCCAGGTTTCATGTCGAGTCTATCAAGCCCCTTAGACCTATAGATGTCGCTTTAAAATAAAATGCCCATGGGGGCAGCTGCGTAGCTCAGTGGATTGAGAGCCATATATAGAGATAAGAGGTCCAGGGTTCAAATCTGACCTCAGAAACTCCCTTACTGTGTGACCCTGTGCAAGTCACTTAGCCCCCATTGCCTAGCCCTTACTACTCTTCTGCCTTGGAACTAGCACACAGTACTGATTCTAAGACAAAAGGTAAGGGTTTAGGGGGGAAAAAAAGAAAAAAGAAAAGATAAACAAAATGCGCAGGATATGAAATTTTATTTTCAAGTTGATCCTCTAGTTTCTTACTACATGGACCATCAGGTAAAGTGTTTAAAGGATTAATGTCATAGGCTTGAATTCATCTGTTCTATTCATACTCATTTAAAAAAATGCTTTCAGGTCAAAACATGCTGTAGAAAAAGCACTGAACCTCGAGTCCAAAGATCTGTGTTCTAGTCTTGACTTAGCACCTTATTTGTGTATTTATAAAAGTTTCCCCTTATAGTGGGAAAATAGTAGCTTCAAATCAGAGGATCTAACATTGAGCCTTTCCAGGGATAAGCACAGGTAAGGTGGCACAGTAGACAGAGTGCCAGGCCTGGAGTCCAGAATGCTCATCTTTCTGAGTTCAGATCTGGTCTCACATACTAGCTGTGCGACCATGGGTAAGTCACTTAATTTTGTTTGCCTCCGTTTCCTCATTTGTCAAATGAACTAGAGAAGGAAATAAACTTCCAGTATCTTTGCCAAGAAAACCCCAAATGTAGTCACATAATGTCAGATGTGACTGGAAACAACTGAACAATGACCATGAATAAATTATTTAGCTGGTCTCTATACCTCAGTTTTGTTGCCAGCAAAATGTAATGGTTGGACACCAAATTATCTCTTAGAAGTGTGAAAGGGAATCCTGGTGTAAAGGGGTCACCTGTTCCTAGATGAGCATGCCCTTCCAAAATTCCCTTTCACAGAGGGCTTCCCATCTAATCTGTTAAGCTTATTAGGTGCTTCTTATTTGTTTGTTTGTTTGTTTGTTTTCTGAGTGAGACACTTGTGCTAGGTACTAGGAATACCAATTAAAAAAAAAAAAAAAGCAAGATGGCCCCTGCCCTCTGAGAAGCTACATTCTCATAATAAATCCAATGACTTTGTCACTGCAGTTAAAAATATTGAATCCAAATTCACTTTCAGACATGACCAATGTATTGATTAGTTTTGTTTGGCTATACATAATTGTTACCATAGAGGAAGGTTCTGTTGAGGATGGGGAAAGATAGCAGTCATGTGAAAACAAAAACAAAATAGAACAAAATGACCTGCCATATATTTTATGTCCTAAATTTTTTACATTTCATTTATTGTCACAGATTTTAAATGCCATCTTTAAGAGCACTCTTTCATTTCATTAATCCTCAAAGTTTCCCAGGGACCTAGGCAGGGTCTCTGAGGATCAGAAGGCATTATTTTACTATTTTTTTAAACACATTTGTTTTCCTATGATAGGTTTCTAATGTAAAACAGAAAGTGAACATCCACCAACTGCATAAGGTGTGATGGATCCTAGAGAACTATTTAAGAAAAATTAGCAAGAGTGTTTCATTAAACAACCAACTCTGGCATCTTTCCCTGCCTTGGGTGTTAAAGCTTTATTAACACCGAGTTTGAAAACAGCCAACAAGAAAGCCAAATGCTTATGGGATTTATCATAAAACTCTAAAGTCCCATTAATTTACATGTATGCCTTAAATTGCAGCAGCTGAATAATGTATTCTGAGAAGATAGAAGTTACTTCTCTCTCCCAGGAGCCTGTTTTATTGTGATACTGGTAT
>NW_025394753.1:0-4201 GCF_016433145.1 Gracilinanus agilis | reverse complement strand
GTCTAGCCCTCTTCCTCATTTCACTGCAATGCCACCCACTTTCATAATAGAATCACATAACCTGAGTTGGAAGGAAGCTACCTAAAACCCGACTTTGACAGAAAATGCATTCTACAATATTCCAAATGCATGATTATCCATACCTTTACTTGAAGACTCCCAGTAAAGAGAAATCCACCACCTCCTGAAGCAAATAATGCAACTTTGGGCTCCCTCTCTTTGTTAGGAAGGTTTTCGTTATATCAAGCCACACAGATTTGCTTCTTGGCAACTTCCACCTGTTGATTTTAGTTCTGTCCTCCAACACACTCTCAAAAGTTAATTTAAATTAATAATAAAATTTTAAAAATTGAAGAAATAATAATAATAATAATAACAATAATCCAAGAAATGATTTTAAAAGTCTGAGAGCAGAAGGAGTAACTAGGAAGAACTGTAGTTCATGAATAGTCAAGATTGGGTTCTGATGATCTTAAGCTCTTAAGCATCAACTTAAGGGAGAACACCTATAGGCAACACATCTAGAAACATTCTTTCTATTCACCAACTCCCTGGGAGTCCAGGTGTAGAAGATGTGCTAGGGACATTCTTCCAGGTGCTTATGACCTGGAATATGGGCAGCTCTAGCATCCCTTGGGAATGACAACCTCTACAACCCTGAGACTTTTATTTTTCAGGTGTGTTGAACCATAGGAAAGTCTGCATTTCCATCTCTTTTAAGTAAAGGTCTCTGAAAACTTTATCGTCAGGGGACTCTCATTGCTGGTATTGTGTATCATCACAAGTAGGTGATGCTTAGAAGTGAAGGCAGAAACAGTGCTGGGAGAGAAAGAAGGGAAATGGAATAAGCATTGATATAGGTCATACTCTGTCAGAGACTGTGCTAAGTATTTTACATATATCTTATTTGAACCTCACAACAATTCTGTAAGAGAAGTACTGTTATCCTAATTTCTTGTTAAAACAAAAATAATCAAGGAAACTGAGGCACTCAAATTCAGTGACTTTCCCAGGGTTACATAGTTAATAAGTGTGTGAGACTGTATCTGAAATGAACTCTTATTTTTTTAAAATCCTTACCTTCCATCTTAGAATCAATACTATGTGTTGGTTCCAAAGCAGAAGAGTGGTAAGGACTAGGCAATGGGGGTTAAATGACTTGTCCAGGGTCACATAGCCAGGAAGTATCTGAAGCCATATTTGAACCCAGGATCTCCCATCAATCCCCTGAGCCACGTAGCTGCCCTGATGTGAAGTCTTCTTGTTTCCCAGGCCCATTGCATCATCAATAAATTTTCCTCATCATAGAGACCAGTGCAAACTCATTTTAACCAACCTAGAAAAATGATATTGTGTTAATTTCTTTAAAACAGATACTTTTTTTCTTTTGCAGCTGTAAAAAATAGATTACAAGATAATTGCTGTTAAAGATTTATTATAGTCATTACATTCAACAGCTACGATAATTTTATTAATTCTTATACCGGCAGCTATTGTTCAGTTATTTCTGTAGATAAGTTAATTTTTGAAAAATTCTCACTCTCATAGAAATCTGCTTTGGAGAGTTTTAGTGAATTTAAATAAGCTCATCATATTTTGTTTCAGAAAAATAGCTGTTCCTTTTATGAAATATACATTTAACTTGGTTTTGCTTCTTGTTTGTCATGGTTATAACTATGCTTTTGGACAAGTAGGTTTTTTAGACCACTTGTTTCCATTGTAGCGAATCCCTAGTCAAAACTAATTTAAGGGCAGTGAGGCGGTATAGTGGATAAAGTGACAATCCTAGAATCAGGAAGACTCATCTTACTGAGTCAAATATGGCCTCAGATGCTTGTGTGACCCTCGGCAAGTCCCTTGATCCTGTAAACTCAATTTCCTTGTCTATAAAATGAGCTGGAGAAGGAAATGGCAAAACCACTCTAGTATCCATGCCAAGAAAACCTCAGACTGGGTCATGAAGAGTCATGACTGAAACCACTGGAAGGTGCAGTACTGAACGGAAGCCTCAGTATTGTCAGCCACACAATGAGAAGTCAAGACTCATTGGAAAAGACTCTGGTACTAAAAAAGAGAAGGGGATGGTGGAAGATGAGAGGGCTCAATGGAACCAGTGAACATGAACTTGGACAGACTTTGAGAGATAGTGGAGGATATAAGAGCCATGGCCCCTGGAATCACAAAGAGTTCAACACAACCACACAAAAGAACATAGTCAGACTTAACACAGGATATGAATAAAGAACTCTTCATTGTCAACAAATTCCCATTCTTGTGCTACCTATTGAGAACTAAACATATTCCAACAGTAATTTGGGATACAGCTATGCTATGTGAGCATGAAAAAAACCCCACATTTCTTAATTATGTATCTAAAAGTTTTTGTTGTGAGGCATAGCAGAACATTCATACTTTGCAAAGTCTTCTTTTCCCCAAGCCTGTCAATTTTATCAAACTCTCAGTCTGACTGTCTTTGCAGATAGATGGAACTTTCCCCTTAAAAGTGCCATGCCTCCATTTTTTTTTAAACCTTGCAATAATTTTGAATTTGAATTCATTACAAAATATTTTGAAGTTAAAATGTAATCTGCCCACAAACTTTTTTTTTTAATGTTGGCTAATTAAGTGATGTTCTCAACATTTTACCATATTAGGAAATTTGAAAAATTAATGATTACAAGTGTCAATGTCTGGTTTACTTGCTTTGATAGAGCATAATGCTATTCATGTCCAAATCCTATACCAGTTACATAGCCTCCTTGAATCTCAGTTTCAAGGTACTGTGCCAGATACTGGGGTTACAAAAAAGTTCAAAAGGTAGGCCCCTCTCTCAAGGGGTTCCCAGGGAAATGACCGAGGCAACATATACACAACTATGTACAAACAAGCTATAGACATGATACATTGGAAATAATTAACAGAGGGAAGGCACTAGAATTAAAAGGGATCAGGAAAGGCTTCCTGTAAAATATGAAATTTTAGTCAGGACCTAAGAGAAGCCTAGGAAACTGAGAGGGATAGCTGAGAAGGGAGGGTATTTCAGGTGTGAGGGACAGCCAGGGGAAATGGGAGGTGGAGTGTCTTATCTGAGAACAAGGAAGGAGGCCAGTGTCACTGGATTGCAGAGTACATGGGGATGGGGAGGTTTAAGGTGGAAGAGGACTAGGATGGGAAGGAGCAGCTTATGAAAGCCTTTGGACACCAAAGGATTTTTATATTTGATACTGGAAATGATAGGGAGTCATTGGAAATTACTAAGTGGGGAGGAGGGAGATGACCTATACTTTAAAAGGGTCACTTTGGCAGTTGAGTGAGTAGATTGTAGAGCAGAGAGTTGTGTCAAGGATATCAACCAGCAAAATGCTGTCGATAGTCTAGGTATGAGATGATGAAGATCCACACTAGGGTGGTAGCAATGTCAGAGGAGACAACGGAGTATATTCAAGAGGTGCTATGAAGTTACAAATTGACAGACCTTGGCAACTAATTTGGCATGGAATATGAGAGTGAGGAGTTACAGAATTATTCCCATTCCTGTACTACCCACTGAGAACTAAATATTTTTCAAAGTAATATGTGTTACAGTTATGATATCTCCTCAGAACATCCATCTGGTCTTGGCAACCTTCCATTATTTTTCAAAAGATTTATTAGAGAGAATGCAATCATCTGCCCTTATTTGTCATTGCCAATCATACCCACAAATTCCACCAGTGAGTCAGTCTCCCTCTCTCCATCTCTGTCTCTTTGTCTATCTCTGTGTCTATATCTGTGTTTCCCTTTCTCTGTCTCTGACTATCTCTCTGTATGTCTTTCCCTCTCCCCTCCCAACTCTACCTCTCTCCATATATATGCATACTGGTTCCTACAGGTATATCTATATGTTCTCTATATCAACTGGGGGGTTGGCAGTGCCCTTTATAGTAATAGAAAAGTAAGACTTTGGAAGGGGAGAAGTTTTGGAGGAGAAAGAAAGAATTTAGTTTTAGACATGTTGAGTTTTAGATATCAAGGACATGCAGTTTGCTATGGAGACACCTACAGAGCAATAGTGAGAATAAGTAGAGTTGAGAACCATCATCATAAGTAAATCCATGTGAGTGCGTAGGGAGGAGAGAAGAAAGAGAAGGGAAGAGAAGAGAAGAGAAGAGAGAAGAAGAGAAGAGAAGAGAAGAGAAGAGAAGAGAAGAGAAGAGAAGAG
>NW_025394752.1:0-12368 GCF_016433145.1 Gracilinanus agilis | reverse complement strand
CCATCAAGTGGAAAACCTTTTTTTTTTTTTTTTTTTTTTTTTTTTTTAATATTCAAAATTGGAATATCCTCTATGCCCCTGTGCTGGTTCCTTTGAGTTCTACAATGTGATTAATTCCTTTAAATTGCTTTCGAAAACAATTCAGTTTCTCTAACTGCAGCCTATGCTCTTGTTGAAGAATGAGGTCACCAGAATGTGCTTATTGCTACAACAACACATAAATACATTTAAACGTTTCCCATCCCCAAACTGAAATTTCCTACCCAAGCCTGGAAAAGAGGAATTCTCTGAAGGGACAGATATCCTAAAGTTGCTTTGTTTTGCTTTGTTGTATATTCCATGTTATATTCAGGGGATGAACTGCATCCTCTGTAAATGTAGGTCAGAACTGAAAGACCTGTTTAACCAATGCGCAAAATGTCAACATTGCTGACCGAGATGCCAAGACCTATTTGTCTCTGTGTTCATTTGAAGTGGTTTGCTGTTTTATGTTGTCATTTTGAATTCTTTGTAAGTAAAGCTACCTGTACAATTTCAGTCCAAAAAAAGTAAACCTCTCAGGGAGAAATGAATAAAAAACAAAGAAAATTGGAAAATTAAAAAAAAAATGGATGCTCACCATTAATGTAGCAACCCTTAATATCCTTAAGTTATGCATTATATGAGGAGGACTGTTACTACTTTTTTGTTTTATTTATTTGTCTGGGGCGGGGCGGTGGTTAAATTTTGTTGTTTTTCCATCAGTACTGCTATGATTGGTTTTCCTGTGGAGAGAGTAGTTTGTCCTGTTGCACTAAATTTTCTTGGTTCCTAAAATGAGTTTATCATGTGAAGGGGATTCCTAGTGGGGACAGGATGCCATTTTCTCACATGTACTGTATAGCAAACGTGCTATTTAAAAATAATTCGCATAAACTATGATTCTTAGCACAGACAGTGAGTTGTCTGTGCTGTGTGAAAGCTGTGAAATTTTGAGAGGTATCAAGAGCTGTGGTTTATACATGTTTTCCTTATTACAACTTAGCAATTTTCTACGCACTGTAAGTAAAACTCGGACTAGGGTATAAAACAGTAATAAATACCAAGCAGAGACTGAGAATACCCACATACCTAGTTTCCAAATGTCTGCAAACATGCTGATTTAAAGGTGCAGCTCAAAGACTTTACTTAAAGATTTAGGGGGTGGGGGGTTGGGGGTAGGAAGGGCATGCATTTTGACATGATTTTGTCTTTTCTTTAACTAAAGTGCCTCTATTTATATTTTTATTTATGACAGAAGCAATTTGGTCTGACCAGATTGAGGAAACTAACATTTAAAAATGGCCTGTGTATGAATTAACAGCTTAAGAAATAGATACGTGTCAATAGAATCAAATTGGGGAAATGTGTATAATCTCGAAAGGAGCAGGTTTGCTGGTACTTTGTTCCTCTTGCCATATAGATCATTCTCATTTTAGGGTGACCATCTTGTTGGGCAGAATTTGCCGTTTCTCTTATGGTTTCTTCCCCAGAAGTCTGTGTGCAGGTAATTTCTTGTGCCATTGTAGAAAGGCTCCCTTTAGATTGGTGCTGGTGTAAGTAGCCACTTTTCTCTCTCGAGTATGTACTTTAAAGATTTTTTTTATTAATGCCAAAAAAGGAAGAGCGTAATTGGTAAACTTAAGTATATGTCATTGTGTGTGTATTAAAGATTTTTTTAATTAATGCCAAAAAAGAAAGAATGTAATAATTTGTAAACTGAAATGTCATTAGCCTTCTAAGCTTAGTAGTTGGAACAATTTAGTCATTAGGTGCAAGGCTGTTGTTAGTGTAGCAAGCAAAAAATGATGGATATGTTCTGAGATTGTACATTTTTTTAAATGGCAAAATGCAATAAAGAAATGACTCCCATTGGTTATACATATATGCTTTTCTTGAGTTATTTTTTTTTAAGTATCGACCTGCTGTCACTGTGACCCTCAGATTTTAATGCTTGCAAACTCATTACTAACTCAACTTTGCAGCTAAGTATGGTCATTTTGAAAGAACCCATCGGTTCACAGTATTCAGTTGTGGCAGCATTCAGTAATATTTTGTGATTTAAGATGTCTAATAGATTTATCATTTCCTTTGTAGATAATTCACTGCCAACTTCACCTTATAATGTGTTCTCCCAGAGTAAATGATTTGCTTGAGACTTAGAAAAGAATTTTTTTGCTATAATCTGGGAAATTTAAATGGATTTTTAATTTAAGGAGAAAAATCCTAATTTTAAAATTAATTGTTTAGGCAAAGTATTACAACAAGTAGAATTTCACCAGGATGGAATTTCTAAAATAGACATAAATTGGATCCATTTTCCTTGAAAATGCTGAGGTTCCCCAGTAAGTCTTTGTTTTCATTGTCTGCTAGCCTCCCCAGCTGACAGCCAAGCTAGAAACAATTATCTTTGTGGTAGCTAAGGCACAGATCTTGCCCTGGCTACTGAAATGGGGAAAAGGGAAAAGTGGTAACAGAGAGCAAACACTTAAGAAGCAGAACAATTAAGGTGTTTTTTCACTGCAGTGTCCCATACAGTGCTTCTCCTATCATGATCCAATTGTGTATACTCTTTAGAAACTGAGCTTAAGAAATTGATACGTTGGGGAAAGGGGGATACTTTTTTGGTGATCAGAAAGGCAGAAGAGTTTCTTTTTAAAGTGAGCTGCTAATGGAAGAAGGTAAAGGAGAGGGCCGCTAGGTGACTGGATTAAGAGCCAGACCCAGAGAGAAGTATTGCGTTCAAATTTGGCCTCAGATACTTCCTACCTGTGTGACCCTGGGCAAGTCACTTAACTCCCATTGCCTAGCCCTTACCACTCTTCTGCCTTGGAACCAATAACACAGTATTGAGATAAGGGTTTAAAAAATAAAGTGAGCTGGGGGCAGCTGGGTAGCTCAGTGGAGTGAAAGCCAGGTCTGGAGACAGGAGGTCCTAGGTTCAAACCCGGCCTCAGCCACTTCCCAGCTGTGTGACCCTGGGCAAGTCACTTGACCCCCATTGCCCACCCTTACCACTCTTCCACCTATGAGACAATACACCGAAGTTAAGGGTATAAAAAAAAAAAAATAAAAAAATAAAGTGAGCTGCTGATGAATTTGACCAATAGTCTTCAAGAAGATACATTTTGAAATATAGGGTTAAGAGATTACAATTGGTTTTCCATTTGTCACAGATATCCATAATTATTGTGGATATATATTGCTTCTCTTCTCTCTTAAACACATATATTACAGAAGTTACACCCTTTCCACATTCTCTCAAAGTCTGTTCAAAGATGAAAGGAAGATGGAAATAATCTGATAGAAATGAGAAAATGACTGAAGCTCCCTGCAATAAAATCACCTTTTCCTAGTCCTTTTTGTTTCTGGACCTTTCCTTCAGCAAATAATAGTAACTCAATGTTCTTATGGATTCCAGTGTTTGCAAAACAAATGTTTCTTAGCATCCTATGAATTATATATCTGTTGATGGTAGTCATCAGTGGTCCCAAGAAACCTAGTTATAGAGCAATTTCATTTTTAAACCCTTACTTTACATCTTAGGATTAATACTTGTGTTTTGGTTTCAAATCAAAAGAACAATAAGGGCTGCAAAAGAACAATGAAGGCTAGGAGTTAAGTGACCTGCCTGGGTCACACAGCTAAGAAGTGTCTTAGGTCAGATTTGAAGCCAGGACCTCCCATCTCTAGGCCTGGCTCTCAATCCAGCCACTGCCCCCCAGCTGCCCCTTAGTGCAATTTTTAAAATATTTTTTTTTGCATTTTCAAGTTTTCATATGCATCCTGATTGATTTCAGACCCTTCATATCTGTATTTGTGTCTATTTAAGCAACCTTGATAAAGGTCGATAAAGGAGAAGAAATGTCATGTCAATAAACTGTTACAATAGAAGTTAAAGCATGGGTCTGGTTTGCTTTCATCAATGTCAACAAAACCTTATTATTTGCCAAGATTATCAAATCTTTGATCCCTCAGATTTTTGGCTTGAAGACACAGTCATCATTCTGTAATGGTAGAATTTTCAGCTTACTTCTACAGACTCACTTTGGAAGCCATCACCATTATTGTTTTTATGAATACTGATGGAGATAGGTATAAAAATAAATTTTTTCTGAATTCTCTGGTAGGTTAATAGGGATCCATGAAATAAGGCTTAGAAAAAGACCTCAATTGTACTGAATAAAACATTTCTTGAGGATTTGTAGGAGAATGTGAGCAAGAATTGCACAAAATAAAACACAAATAAGCTCCAGATTGTACCAGTGGAGCGAATACCCCTATGGACGAGACTACAGGGCCATAAAAATACAAGCAAATATAATCTTTTCTGAACAATCTAATGCTCTTTCTTTTTTAATCTCCAAATGAAGCTGTTTCTTAATATAAGACATCGGAGAGATAAAGTTTAACAACTGGCAGGAAATCAATTATTTTTAGAATAAGCTTTTTAAAAAAATCTCTCCTTCACAGAAACTAACTCACTGTAGTTGATATTCCGGTTTTATTTAGTCCTATTTCTTCCCTTCCAAAAATAATTCAGGCACACTGGTGAACTGTGGAATTGGTAGTTGTTTTGTAAAGTAATTTGGACCTTTACCCTAAAAGTGACTAAATTGGGCATACCCTTTGACCCTACCATATTACTGCTAAACCTCTAAACAAAGGAATCGAAGAAAAGATTTACATGTCCAAAAATAAAGCATCTTGTTTTATATTGACAAAGAACTGGAGGGATAAGAGGGATGCCTGTCAAGAAAATGAACAAATTAAGGAATATGACTGCAATGAAATGCTCTTGAGCTATAAGAAATGATGAAATGGTTTCCGAAAGAACTAGGAAGACTTTGTACAGACTGATACAGGGAAGTGAGCAGAACCAGGAAAACAATTTATATAGTATCAACATTTGAGTTGGGGGTGGGCGTGGAGAGAAGAAACAAGTTTTTAAAGATTTGTGTGATTAATACAATAAATCATGATTCCAGTATATGAATGATAAGAATTACTAGCACTTACTGAAAGATTGGAGGTGAATCCTGGAATAATTGGTAGAATAAGTTTTTGGATATGACCAATATCAGAATTTATTTTTCTCAACTAGAGAAATGCTTGTTGCAAGGGCTTTTATTTTCTTTCTCTTTTTTTTACCCAGTGGAATGGAAGGAAAAAAAATGCACTCCCTTTGGGGTGCTGGGCAGAGGGGCTGGTAATGATGGGAGAAATGTCCTCAGGCACACATGAGAGGAGAGGAGCAACCCTCTCCAGCACACATGGCTCTATAACATCTCTCATATCTGTTTTCTACTCAACATACAAAGCAAGCAGCCTGATTTAGATCCTTACCACCTCTTTTCTGGACTATCAAATCCTGTTCTGTCTCTTTGCCCTCAATTTCCTCCTTCTCTACTCCACCCTTCACATAGCTGCCAAAGTGATTTTACTAAAAAACAGGTCTGACCATATCATTCCCCTACTCAATGATCTCAGATGGTTCCCTATTGACTGTAGGCATATTTCACATTTTAGAGCCTTTCACACTCTGGCCCCAAACTATTCATCTTTCCAGCCTTCTTATGTATAGCTCTCCTTCACATACTATAATGTCTAACCAGACTGGCCCGTTTGCTGTACTCACATATAATATTTCATTCTCCTACCTCTACTATGTACAGGATGCTCCTCATAGCTAGAATGCATTTCCTCTTTATCTCCACTTTGTAGAATTCCCTTTTTTCCATAAAAATAGCTTAAATGCAACCTCTGAATTTTTTTTTCTGATTCCTCTCACTCCTGCCTCCCCTGAAAATTTATCTTGTCTTTTTTTTTTAACATAAAAGATACATACTTACCCAAAGAGTATATGCTTCTTGAAGACTAGAACTTTATTTTTGTCTTTATATTCACGTTGCCTGGCACATAGCAATTGTTTAATTTGAAATCTATTGTTCAGGGCATGGACAACTGCTCTCTTGGGACTGTATGGAATCTCATTTCTCACTTCTCATAATATATTGTCACTATTATTTTTTTTTTTTTGCCCATGGAAAAATCACAATCTTAGAATCTATCAGAAATAATTCTTTTTTCTAAATCTTGAGTCCTATTAAAAGTAGAGAATCCTACTGAAATGGATCAAATTAGCTAGTATGAATTATTTTTATTCCTTCTAATTTTTCCTTTTTGGGAACAATTTTATTATACAACAGCCCTGTAGAATATAGAGCCAGTGTTTCAAACATTTTTAGATGCAATCCAGTGTTTCAAACTACAGAGACCAATCAGAATTTCTTATTCCCTATTTCTCTTTAGTTTCTTCCCTAATGTGTGTTGTATGCCACATAATTATGTTATTGTGGTATTCATCAAATTGCAAATGCACAGAAATAAGGAATGTGCAAGGTTATTCTCAAATGACACTTTTATCTTTGTTAAATGTAAGATTTATCTTTATTAATGAAATGAAGCATGACTTCTAGTTTAAAGGGCAGCACGAAAGGTGATAAACCCAACTCTCACACATACTCCAACAAAACTCTAAAAAAAGGGCATCTGATCAAATAATGTTTAAAGGGATCCAAAGGAAAAAGAACAAGTTCTACCCAGCCCACTATGGCCCCAAAAGTCAGAAGCCTGTGGACTCTGAGAGAAAAATTCTGTCAGCAAAGCCAAAACCAGCTCAAGTAAATAGCCTTGAAACTTGTCAGTGTTCTGACCAGGAATATTCCATGCATACCTGACCCCTGCAATGCTAAGGGGCAAAAGGGGCAAAGGAGGATCTAAAAATCTGTAGCAAGAATACTAGATTGGGAGAAGACAAAGTGTTTTGAGGTCTGCCAGTACTCTGAGCACAGTTAAGCCAGCAAAGGTAGAAGCCAGTGATAGGAGCAACAGCAACTGAGGATAAGACCAAACAAGGGCCTCCCTACCCTATCTGAGAGTGCAGAAAGACTCAGTACACAAAATTGCAACCAAGAAATTAAGGATGAAGACAACAACATCTTCTGAAAACAGACGATGCTAATGCCTAAGGGGTAAAGTCAAAAAAAAGGTAATAACCACAATAACTATAAACAGAGCCTTGGAGGGGGGAAAATGAAAAAGTAAAAGCTCTAAAAGAAAAAAAATAAGAGGTGAATAAATAGCTTAGGAAAATGATGCAAAACTTTACCCAAGTTATAGACTCTGAAAAGTACAAAGAAATAAACAGTTGAGTGATGCACGAGATAAGAACAAAATCAAAAGACTGGGAGAAAAATAGATATACTATCCCAAAACTGGAAAATATGTCAAGGAAAGATCATATATGAATCACCAGATTACCTGAAAACAATGACCAAATGTTGACATACTGTATTTCAAGAAATCATCACTGAAAGCTGCCCAGATCTCTTAGCAGAAGACAAAGTAAAAATAGAATAAACCGTTCACCTGGATTTGAGGTCTCTACCCCAAATTGAAAACAGCAAAGAACAGCCAAGACCACAAAGAGAAAATGCTACAAGTAATATTAAATGCTATCTACTATATTTGTTATGCATATAAATACTAGCTATTTAAACACTATGGAATGATCAAATGTGATAGGCATTGCTACTAATAACAATGCAGTGATCCAGGACAATGTCTAGGGACTTAGAGAAAGAATGCTATCCACATCGACAGGAAGAGCTGTGGGAGTAGAAATGCTAAAGAAAAACATATGACATCACTTGTTTATATGGGTATAGGATCTAGGGTTTGGGTTTTTAAAGATTATTACAAAAATGAGTAATATGGAAATAGGCTTTGAGTGATAATCCATGTATAACCCAGTGGAATTGCTTATCAGCTCTGAGAGGAAGAAGGAAAGAGGGGAGGGAAATCATGTAGCATAAATCATGTAACAATGGAAATTTTCTAAAAAAATAAAATAAAAATTATATTCAAAAAATACTAGCTATTATATTTGCCATGTATATATACATATGTATATGTGTAAATAGGGGCAGCTAGGTGACACAGAGAATAGAGCACAGAACCTAGAATCAGGAAGATTTATTAGCTACGTGAGCCTGGACAATTCACTTAACCTCTGTATACCTGTTTCCTCAACTGCAAAATGATAATAATAGCACCTACCTCTCAGGGTTGTGTGAAGATGAAATAAGATCATAATTGTAAACCACCTAGCACAGTGCCTGGCACAAGTAAATTCTATACAAGTGTTCACTATTATTATATATTTATGTATACATATTTGTATTTTTGCTTAAAGTTCCATATGCGCTCTTCTTTTTTCTTTGTATATGGAAATAAACTTTTGATGCTTGTCAAGATGATAATAAAAGAGGGTTATATTATAATGGGGAAAAGAGTGGCTTCCTATGAAGTGATTTTGGGACCTTTGTGTGTGTGTATGTGTGTATAGGGATTTAAAAGTTGTGATTTCAATGGTGTAGGGCACTTCTGAATGAGGAAACTCCCTTACCCAGTGCAATTTGACAGTTTATCTGCAATTTATAGTCTTAGGCCCTTTCCTAGATTACTCAGAGGTTCCATGATTTGTCCTGGTCTCATACTAACAATAGATAGCAGAAGTAAATCTTGAAGCTAGGTCTTCTTGGCTTTGAAACTCACCAGAATGGCCTGTTGCTTCATAGAATTTTCCTTTAAAAGAGAGCTTCTTGTTTCCATTGCTCCCATGCACAAAATTTAGAATTTCAGAGTTGAAATGTAGCAAAAAGGCCATCTAATCCAAACTATGCCCAAAAGAAATCCCTCAATGTAACAAGTTGACCAGTGGTCATCTAGCTGATGTTTAGAAACCTCTAGTGCCCACTACCTTCTGATTCAACCTTTTCACTTAGATATACCTCTGTCTAAAAATTATTTTTTCTGGACATCAACCCACTGCTTCTTGGATCTGTCTTCCAGATACAAATGGGGAAATCTAATCCTTCTACCTGTCAGTTCTTCAAATACTTAAAGAAAGCTATAACTTGAATGGAAATTTATTACATGAAATTGGTAAAAAAATAAAAAATATTCTGAACTAAAAAAAAAAAGGACAGCTCTTGTATCCTTCTTTCTCCCCTCAGTTTTCTCTTCTTCAGATTAAACATAATGAATTCTTTCAACTAATCTTAATATGGTTTACATTCAAAGTGCACCATTTTGGTTGTACTTCTTTGTATCTGCTCCAAGTTTTTTCATGGCCTCTTTATGCCCTCCTTCACCTGTGGAACCTAGAAGTAAACACCAGATTTCAAATGTGACCTGACTAGAGCAAAGTAGGGATCCTATCTTTTAATTCTGTGAAGCTTTGCCATTCAGTGCAGCCTAAAGAAGCATTCCATTTGTTCTTACTATTGCTGTCTGCCATATCACACTGCTGGTCCATTGAGCTTACAGTTAACTTAAGCCCTCTTATTTTTTCCTGACAATTTGCTCTCTAAACAGGCTTCCCCGTCTGCATTTGCAAAGTTGGTTTTCTGAATCTTTTCTGTTTATCCTCATTCAATTTCAGTTTCTTTTCTTTTTTTTAATAATATTTTATTTTCCCTAATTACATGTAAAAACAATTAACATTCTTTTTTAAGGGGAAAAGATCTATTTAGATGAAAATATTTGTTGCAGAACTTTTTGTAATAGCAAAGAATTGGAAATTGAAGGGTTGTGGCCCTCGGTGAATGGCTGAACAAGGTGTGGCATATGTTTGTGATGCGAAGTTATTGTGCTATAAGAAATGACTAGCAAGATGGTTTCAGAGAAATCTGGAAAGACTTGCATGAACATCTGATGCAAAGTGAAGTGGGCAAAAGCAGAACATTGGACACAGTGACAGCAATATTTTTTGATGAACAACTGTGAATGACCTAGTTATTCTCAGCAATGTAGTGATCCAAGAAAATCCCAAAAACTCATGATGAAAAATGCCATCTGCCTTCAGAGAAAGAATGAATGGAATCTGAATGCAGACTGAAATGTACTATGTTCCACTTTCTCCTTTTTAGATCTCTTCCACAAAATGACTAATATCGAAAAATTATATATATGATTGGGTACATAAAATCTATCAGATTTCTTACTGACTTAGGCTGAGGAGTGAGAGAATTGGAGAATGACATATTTTTATAAATTTGAAAATTCTCTATATATTCAAGAAATATTTGCTATGGAATTTTCCCCTAGCTTTCTGCTTTCCTTCTAATCTTGGTTGCATTGGTTTTGTTTGTATAAAACTTTTTAGTTTAATATAATCAAAATTATGCATTTTACATTTTATAATGCTTTGGTCATAAATTCATTCCTTATTCATAGTCCTGATAGGTAAATTTTTCCATACTCCCTGGCTTATGGTGCCACCTTTTATGTTTAGATTATGTACCCATGTTGACCTTATCTTGGTACAAGGTATGAGATGTTGATCTACTCCCAGGCTGTACTATAACATTTTCAATTTTCCCAACAATCTTCTGTCTTATCCCAAAAACTTGAATCTTTTGACTTGTGAAATACTAAATTACTATGGGCATTTGTTACTAGGTTTTGCGTAATCTATTCCACTGGTCCACAACTCTGTTTTTTAGCCAGTACCAGATTGTTTTGATGATTACTACTCTGTAATACATTTTGTTGTTTTTTTTTTCCTTTTTTTGAATTTAAATATTTTTTTAGAAAAATTTTCCATGGTTACATGATTTATGCTTTTACTTTCCCCTTCACCACCCCCCCATATCTAATGCACATTTCTACTGGTTTTAACATGTGTCATCAATCAAGACTTATTTCCATATTATTGATAGTTACATTGGTGTGGTTGTTTCGAGTCTACATCCCCAATCATGTCCGCCTCAACCCATGTGTTCAAGCAGTTGTTTTTCTTCTGTGTTTCCACTTCTGTAGTTCTTCCTCTGAATGTGGGTAGCATTCTTTTCCATAAGTCCCTCCAGATTGTCCTGGGACATTGCATTACTGCTAGTACAGAAGTCCATTACATTCTATTTTACCACAGTGTATTGGTCTTTGTATACAATGTTCTGGCTCTGCTCCTTTCATTCTGCATCAATTACTGGAGGTCTTTCCACTTCATATGGAATTCCTCCAGTTTATTATTCCTTTGAGCACAATAGTATTCCATCACCAGCACATAGCATTGTTCAGCCATTCCCCAATTGAAGGGCATACCCTCCTTTTCCAGTTTTTTGCCACCACAAATAGCACGGCTATAAATATGATCTCTTTGGGGTACAAACCCAGCAATGTTATGGCTGGCTCAAAGGGCAGATATCCTTTTAGAGCTCTTTGGACATAGTTCCAAATTGCCATCCAGAATGATTGAATTAGTTCACAACTCCACCAGCAATGCATTAATCTCCAACATTCATTACTCTCCCCTGCTATCATTTTAGCCAATCTGCTAGGTGTGAGATGGTACCTCAGAGTTGCTTTGATTTGCATTTCTCTACTTATTAGACCTCTGTCAGAGTTTTTGTCATAAAGATTTTTTCCCAGTTTGTTGTTTCCCTTCTGATTTTGGTTGCATTGTTTTTGTTCGTACAAAAACTTTTTAATTTAATATAATCAAAATTATTTATTTTACATTTTGTAATTTTTTCTAACTTTTCCTTGGTTTTAAAATTTTCCCTTTCCCAAAGATCTGACAAGTATACTATTCTGTGTTGACTTAATTTACTTGTAGTTTCCTTCTTTATATTCAGGTCATTCACCCATTCTGAATTTATCTTGGTGTAGGGTGTGAGATGTTGGTCTAAACCTAATCTCTCCCATATTGTTTTCCAAATTTCCCAGCAGTTTTTGTCGAATAGTGGATTTTTGTCCCCAAAATTGGGCTCTTTGGGTTTATCATACACTCTTGCTGACATCATTTACCCCAACTCTATTCCACTGATCCTCCCTTCTGTCTCTTAGCCAGTACCATATCGTTTTGATGACCTCTGCTTTATAGTATAGTTTAATATCTGATACTGCTAGGTCCCCTTCCTTCACATTTTTCTTTTCATTATTTCCCTTGATATTTTTGATCTTTTGTTATTCCAAATGAATTTTGTTATTTTTTCTAATTTAGTAAAAAACTTTTTTGGCAGTTTGATAGGTATGGCACTAAATAGGTAAATCAGTTTGGGTATAATGGTCATTTTTATTATGTTAGCTCATCCTACCCATGAGCAATCAATGTTTTTCCAATTGTTTAGATCTGGTTTTAATTGTTTGGAAAGTGTTTTGTAGTTGTTTTCATATAATTGCTGTGTTTGTTCCTGAGTATTTTATAATGTCTAGGGTGATTTTAAATGGTGTTTCTCTTTCTACCTCTTGCTGCTCTAATGTGTTGGAAATATATAGAAATG
>NW_025394751.1:0-12361 GCF_016433145.1 Gracilinanus agilis | reverse complement strand
CCATCAAGTGGAAAACCTTTTTTTTTTTTTTTTTTTTTTTTTTTTTTTAATATTCAAAATTGGAATATCCTCTATGCCCCTGTGCTGGTTCCTTTGAGTTCTACAATGTGATTAATTCCTTTAAATTGCTTTCGAAAACAATTCAGTTTCTCTAACTGCAGCCTATGCTCTTGTTGAAGAATGAGGTCACCAGAATGTGCTTATTGCTACAACAACACATAAATACATTTAAACGTTTCCCATCCCCAAACTGAAATTTCCTACCCAAGCCTGGAAAAGAGGAATTCTCTGAAGGGACAGATATCCTAAAGTTGCTTTGTTTTGCTTTGTTGTATATTCCATGTTATATTCAGGGGATGAACTGCATCCTCTGTAAATGTAGGTCAGAACTGAAAGACCTGTTTAACCAATGCGCAAAATGTCAACATTGCTGACCGAGATGCCAAGACCTATTTGTCTCTGTGTTCATTTGAAGTGGTTTGCTGTTTTATGTTGTCATTTTGAATTCTTTGTAAGTAAAGCTACCTGTACAATTTCAGTCCAAAAAAAGTAAACCTCTCAGGGAGAAATGAATAAAAAACAAAGAAAATTGGAAAATTAAAAAAAAAATGGATGCTCACCATTAATGTAGCAACCCTTAATATCCTTAAGTTATGCATTATATGAGGAGGACTGTTACTACTTTTTTGTTTTATTTATTTGTCTGGGGCGGGGCGGTGGTTAAATTTTGTTGTTTTTCCATCAGTACTGCTATGATTGGTTTTCCTGTGGAGAGAGTAGTTTGTCCTGTTGCACTAAATTTTCTTGGTTCCTAAAATGAGTTTATCATGTGAAGGGGATTCCTAGTGGGGACAGGATGCCATTTTCTCACATGTACTGTATAGCAAACGTGCTATTTAAAAATAATTCGCATAAACTATGATTCTTAGCACAGACAGTGAGTTGTCTGTGCTGTGTGAAAGCTGTGAAATTTTGAGAGGTATCAAGAGCTGTGGTTTATACATGTTTTCCTTATTACAACTTAGCAATTTTCTACGCACTGTAAGTAAAACTCGGACTAGGGTATAAAACAGTAATAAATACCAAGCAGAGACTGAGAATACCCACATACCTAGTTTCCAAATGTCTGCAAACATGCTGATTTAAAGGTGCAGCTCAAAGACTTTACTTAAAGATTTAGGGGGTGGGGGGTTGGGGGTAGGAAGGGCATGCATTTTGACATGATTTTGTCTTTTCTTTAACTAAAGTGCCTCTATTTATATTTTTATTTATGACAGAAGCAATTTGGTCTGACCAGATTGAGGAAACTAACATTTAAAAATGGCCTGTGTATGAATTAACAGCTTAAGAAATAGATACGTGTCAATAGAATCAAATTGGGGAAATGTGTATAATCTCGAAAGGAGCAGGTTTGCTGGTACTTTGTTCCTCTTGCCATATAGATCATTCTCATTTTAGGGTGACCATCTTGTTGGGCAGAATTTGCCGTTTCTCTTATGGTTTCTTCCCCAGAAGTCTGTGTGCAGGTAATTTCTTGTGCCATTGTAGAAAGGCTCCCTTTAGATTGGTGCTGGTGTAAGTAGCCACTTTTCTCTCTCGAGTATGTACTTTAAAGATTTTTTTTATTAATGCCAAAAAAGGAAGAGCGTAATTGGTAAACTTAAGTATATGTCATTGTGTGTGTATTAAAGATTTTTTTAATTAATGCCAAAAAAGAAAGAATGTAATAATTTGTAAACTGAAATGTCATTAGCCTTCTAAGCTTAGTAGTTGGAACAATTTAGTCATTAGGTGCAAGGCTGTTGTTAGTGTAGCAAGCAAAAAATGATGGATATGTTCTGAGATTGTACATTTTTTTAAATGGCAAAATGCAATAAAGAAATGACTCCCATTGGTTATACATATATGCTTTTCTTGAGTTATTTTTTTTTAAGTATCGACCTGCTGTCACTGTGACCCTCAGATTTTAATGCTTGCAAACTCATTACTAACTCAACTTTGCAGCTAAGTATGGTCATTTTGAAAGAACCCATCGGTTCACAGTTGTGGCAGCATTCAGTAATATTTTGTGATTTAAGATGTCTAATAGATTTATCATTTCCTTTGTAGATAATTCACTGCCAACTTCACCTTATAATGTGTTCTCCCAGAGTAAATGATTTGCTTGAGACTTAGAAAAGAATTTTTTTGCTATAATCTGGGAAATTTAAATGGATTTTTAATTTAAGGAGAAAAATCCTAATTTTAAAATTAATTGTTTAGGCAAAGTATTACAACAAGTAGAATTTCACCAGGATGGAATTTCTAAAATAGACATAAATTGGATCCATTTTCCTTGAAAATGCTGAGGTTCCCCAGTAAGTCTTTGTTTTCATTGTCTGCTAGCCTCCCCAGCTGACAGCCAAGCTAGAAACAATTATCTTTGTGGTAGCTAAGGCACAGATCTTGCCCTGGCTACTGAAATGGGGAAAAGGGAAAAGTGGTAACAGAGAGCAAACACTTAAGAAGCAGAACAATTAAGGTGTTTTTTCACTGCAGTGTCCCATACAGTGCTTCTCCTATCATGATCCAATTGTGTATACTCTTTAGAAACTGAGCTTAAGAAATTGATACGTTGGGGAAAGGGGGATACTTTTTTGGTGATCAGAAAGGCAGAAGAGTTTCTTTTTAAAGTGAGCTGCTAATGGAAGAAGGTAAAGGAGAGGGCCGCTAGGTGACTGGATTAAGAGCCAGACCCAGAGAGAAGTATTGCGTTCAAATTTGGCCTCAGATACTTCCTACCTGTGTGACCCTGGGCAAGTCACTTAACTCCCATTGCCTAGCCCTTACCACTCTTCTGCCTTGGAACCAATAACACAGTATTGAGATAAGGGTTTAAAAAATAAAGTGAGCTGGGGGCAGCTGGGTAGCTCAGTGGAGTGAAAGCCAGGTCTGGAGACAGGAGGTCCTAGGTTCAAACCCGGCCTCAGCCACTTCCCAGCTGTGTGACCCTGGGCAAGTCACTTGACCCCCATTGCCCACCCTTACCACTCTTCCACCTATGAGACAATACACCGAAGTTAAGGGTATAAAAAAAAAAAATAAAAAAATAAAGTGAGCTGCTGATGAATTTGACCAATAGTCTTCAAGAAGATACATTTTGAAATATAGGGTTAAGAGATTACAATTGGTTTTCCATTTGTCACAGATATCCATAATTATTGTGGATATATATTGCTTCTCTTCTCTCTTAAACACATATATTACAGAAGTTACACCCTTTCCACATTCTCTCAAAGTCTGTTCAAAGATGAAAGGAAGATGGAAATAATCTGATAGAAATGAGAAAATGACTGAAGCTCCCTGCAATAAAATCACCTTTTCCTAGTCCTTTTTGTTTCTGGACCTTTCCTTCAGCAAATAATAGTAACTCAATGTTCTTATGGATTCCAGTGTTTGCAAAACAAATGTTTCTTAGCATCCTATGAATTATATATCTGTTGATGGTAGTCATCAGTGGTCCCAAGAAACCTAGTTATAGAGCAATTTCATTTTTAAACCCTTACTTTACATCTTAGGATTAATACTTGTGTTTTGGTTTCAAATCAAAAGAACAATAAGGGCTGCAAAAGAACAATGAAGGCTAGGAGTTAAGTGACCTGCCTGGGTCACACAGCTAAGAAGTGTCTTAGGTCAGATTTGAAGCCAGGACCTCCCATCTCTAGGCCTGGCTCTCAATCCAGCCACTGCCCCCCAGCTGCCCCTTAGTGCAATTTTTAAAATATTTTTTTTTGCATTTTCAAGTTTTCATATGCATCCTGATTGATTTCAGACCCTTCATATCTGTATTTGTGTCTATTTAAGCAACCTTGATAAAGGTCGATAAAGGAGAAGAAATGTCATGTCAATAAACTGTTACAATAGAAGTTAAAGCATGGGTCTGGTTTGCTTTCATCAATGTCAACAAAACCTTATTATTTGCCAAGATTATCAAATCTTTGATCCCTCAGATTTTTGGCTTGAAGACACAGTCATCATTCTGTAATGGTAGAATTTTCAGCTTACTTCTACAGACTCACTTTGGAAGCCATCACCATTATTGTTTTTATGAATACTGATGGAGATAGGTATAAAAATAAATTTTTTCTGAATTCTCTGGTAGGTTAATAGGGATCCATGAAATAAGGCTTAGAAAAAGACCTCAATTGTACTGAATAAAACATTTCTTGAGGATTTGTAGGAGAATGTGAGCAAGAATTGCACAAAATAAAACACAAATAAGCTCCAGATTGTACCAGTGGAGCGAATACCCCTATGGACGAGACTACAGGGCCATAAAAATACAAGCAAATATAATCTTTTCTGAACAATCTAATGCTCTTTCTTTTTTAATCTCCAAATGAAGCTGTTTCTTAATATAAGACATCGGAGAGATAAAGTTTAACAACTGGCAGGAAATCAATTATTTTTAGAATAAGCTTTTTAAAAAAATCTCTCCTTCACAGAAACTAACTCACTGTAGTTGATATTCCGGTTTTATTTAGTCCTATTTCTTCCCTTCCAAAAATAATTCAGGCACACTGGTGAACTGTGGAATTGGTAGTTGTTTTGTAAAGTAATTTGGACCTTTACCCTAAAAGTGACTAAATTGGGCATACCCTTTGACCCTACCATATTACTGCTAAACCTCTAAACAAAGGAATCGAAGAAAAGATTTACATGTCCAAAAATAAAGCATCTTGTTTTATATTGACAAAGAACTGGAGGGATAAGAGGGATGCCTGTCAAGAAAATGAACAAATTAAGGAATATGACTGCAATGAAATGCTCTTGAGCTATAAGAAATGATGAAATGGTTTCCGAAAGAACTAGGAAGACTTTGTACAGACTGATACAGGGAAGTGAGCAGAACCAGGAAAACAATTTATATAGTATCAACATTTGAGTTGGGGGTGGGCGTGGAGAGAAGAAACAAGTTTTTAAAGATTTGTGTGATTAATACAATAAATCATGATTCCAGTATATGAATGATAAGAATTACTAGCACTTACTGAAAGATTGGAGGTGAATCCTGGAATAATTGGTAGAATAAGTTTTTGGATATGACCAATATCAGAATTTATTTTTCTCAACTAGAGAAATGCTTGTTGCAAGGGCTTTTATTTTCTTTCTCTTTTTTTTACCCAGTGGAATGGAAGGAAAAAAAATGCACTCCCTTTGGGGTGCTGGGCAGAGGGGCTGGTAATGATGGGAGAAATGTCCTCAGGCACACATGAGAGGAGAGGAGCAACCCTCTCCAGCACACATGGCTCTATAACATCTCTCATATCTGTTTTCTACTCAACATACAAAGCAAGCAGCCTGATTTAGATCCTTACCACCTCTTTTCTGGACTATCAAATCCTGTTCTGTCTCTTTGCCCTCAATTTCCTCCTTCTCTACTCCACCCTTCACATAGCTGCCAAAGTGATTTTACTAAAAAACAGGTCTGACCATATCATTCCCCTACTCAATGATCTCAGATGGTTCCCTATTGACTGTAGGCATATTTCACATTTTAGAGCCTTTCACACTCTGGCCCCAAACTATTCATCTTTCCAGCCTTCTTATGTATAGCTCTCCTTCACATACTATAATGTCTAACCAGACTGGCCCGTTTGCTGTACTCACATATAATATTTCATTCTCCTACCTCTACTATGTACAGGATGCTCCTCATAGCTAGAATGCATTTCCTCTTTATCTCCACTTTGTAGAATTCCCTTTTTTCCATAAAAATAGCTTAAATGCAACCTCTGAATTTTTTTTTCTGATTCCTCTCACTCCTGCCTCCCCTGAAAATTTATCTTGTCTTTTTTTTTTAACATAAAAGATACATACTTACCCAAAGAGTATATGCTTCTTGAAGACTAGAACTTTATTTTTGTCTTTATATTCACGTTGCCTGGCACATAGCAATTGTTTAATTTGAAATCTATTGTTCAGGGCATGGACAACTGCTCTCTTGGGACTGTATGGAATCTCATTTCTCACTTCTCATAATATATTGTCACTATTATTTTTTTTTTTTTGCCCATGGAAAAATCACAATCTTAGAATCTATCAGAAATAATTCTTTTTTCTAAATCTTGAGTCCTATTAAAAGTAGAGAATCCTACTGAAATGGATCAAATTAGCTAGTATGAATTATTTTTATTCCTTCTAATTTTTCCTTTTTGGGAACAATTTTATTATACAACAGCCCTGTAGAATATAGAGCCAGTGTTTCAAACATTTTTAGATGCAATCCAGTGTTTCAAACTACAGAGACCAATCAGAATTTCTTATTCCCTATTTCTCTTTAGTTTCTTCCCTAATGTGTGTTGTATGCCACATAATTATGTTATTGTGGTATTCATCAAATTGCAAATGCACAGAAATAAGGAATGTGCAAGGTTATTCTCAAATGACACTTTTATCTTTGTTAAATGTAAGATTTATCTTTATTAATGAAATGAAGCATGACTTCTAGTTTAAAGGGCAGCACGAAAGGTGATAAACCCAACTCTCACACATACTCCAACAAAACTCTAAAAAAAGGGCATCTGATCAAATAATGTTTAAAGGGATCCAAAGGAAAAAGAACAAGTTCTACCCAGCCCACTATGGCCCCAAAAGTCAGAAGCCTGTGGACTCTGAGAGAAAAATTCTGTCAGCAAAGCCAAAACCAGCTCAAGTAAATAGCCTTGAAACTTGTCAGTGTTCTGACCAGGAATATTCCATGCATACCTGACCCCTGCAATGCTAAGGGGCAAAAGGGGCAAAGGAGGATCTAAAAATCTGTAGCAAGAATACTAGATTGGGAGAAGACAAAGTGTTTTGAGGTCTGCCAGTACTCTGAGCACAGTTAAGCCAGCAAAGGTAGAAGCCAGTGATAGGAGCAACAGCAACTGAGGATAAGACCAAACAAGGGCCTCCCTACCCTATCTGAGAGTGCAGAAAGACTCAGTACACAAAATTGCAACCAAGAAATTAAGGATGAAGACAACAACATCTTCTGAAAACAGACGATGCTAATGCCTAAGGGGTAAAGTCAAAAAAAAGGTAATAACCACAATAACTATAAACAGAGCCTTGGAGGGGGGAAAATGAAAAAGTAAAAGCTCTAAAAGAAAAAAAATAAGAGGTGAATAAATAGCTTAGGAAAATGATGCAAAACTTTACCCAAGTTATAGACTCTGAAAAGTACAAAGAAATAAACAGTTGAGTGATGCACGAGATAAGAACAAAATCAAAAGACTGGGAGAAAAATAGATATACTATCCCAAAACTGGAAAATATGTCAAGGAAAGATCATATATGAATCACCAGATTACCTGAAAACAATGACCAAATGTTGACATACTGTATTTCAAGAAATCATCACTGAAAGCTGCCCAGATCTCTTAGCAGAAGACAAAGTAAAAATAGAATAAACCGTTCACCTGGATTTGAGGTCTCTACCCCAAATTGAAAACAGCAAAGAACAGCCAAGACCACAAAGAGAAAATGCTACAAGTAATATTAAATGCTATCTACTATATTTGTTATGCATATAAATACTAGCTATTTAAACACTATGGAATGATCAAATGTGATAGGCATTGCTACTAATAACAATGCAGTGATCCAGGACAATGTCTAGGGACTTAGAGAAAGAATGCTATCCACATCGACAGGAAGAGCTGTGGGAGTAGAAATGCTAAAGAAAAACATATGACATCACTTGTTTATATGGGTATAGGATCTAGGGTTTGGGTTTTTAAAGATTATTACAAAAATGAGTAATATGGAAATAGGCTTTGAGTGATAATCCATGTATAACCCAGTGGAATTGCTTATCAGCTCTGAGAGGAAGAAGGAAAGAGGGGAGGGAAATCATGTAGCATAAATCATGTAACAATGGAAATTTTCTAAAAAAATAAAATAAAAATTATATTCAAAAAATACTAGCTATTATATTTGCCATGTATATATACATATGTATATGTGTAAATAGGGGCAGCTAGGTGACACAGAGAATAGAGCACAGAACCTAGAATCAGGAAGATTTATTAGCTACGTGAGCCTGGACAATTCACTTAACCTCTGTATACCTGTTTCCTCAACTGCAAAATGATAATAATAGCACCTACCTCTCAGGGTTGTGTGAAGATGAAATAAGATCATAATTGTAAACCACCTAGCACAGTGCCTGGCACAAGTAAATTCTATACAAGTGTTCACTATTATTATATATTTATGTATACATATTTGTATTTTTGCTTAAAGTTCCATATGCGCTCTTCTTTTTTCTTTGTATATGGAAATAAACTTTTGATGCTTGTCAAGATGATAATAAAAGAGGGTTATATTATAATGGGGAAAAGAGTGGCTTCCTATGAAGTGATTTTGGGACCTTTGTGTGTGTGTATGTGTGTATAGGGATTTAAAAGTTGTGATTTCAATGGTGTAGGGCACTTCTGAATGAGGAAACTCCCTTACCCAGTGCAATTTGACAGTTTATCTGCAATTTATAGTCTTAGGCCCTTTCCTAGATTACTCAGAGGTTCCATGATTTGTCCTGGTCTCATACTAACAATAGATAGCAGAAGTAAATCTTGAAGCTAGGTCTTCTTGGCTTTGAAACTCACCAGAATGGCCTGTTGCTTCATAGAATTTTCCTTTAAAAGAGAGCTTCTTGTTTCCATTGCTCCCATGCACAAAATTTAGAATTTCAGAGTTGAAATGTAGCAAAAAGGCCATCTAATCCAAACTATGCCCAAAAGAAATCCCTCAATGTAACAAGTTGACCAGTGGTCATCTAGCTGATGTTTAGAAACCTCTAGTGCCCACTACCTTCTGATTCAACCTTTTCACTTAGATATACCTCTGTCTAAAAATTATTTTTTCTGGACATCAACCCACTGCTTCTTGGATCTGTCTTCCAGATACAAATGGGGAAATCTAATCCTTCTACCTGTCAGTTCTTCAAATACTTAAAGAAAGCTATAACTTGAATGGAAATTTATTACATGAAATTGGTAAAAAAATAAAAAATATTCTGAACTAAAAAAAAAAAGGACAGCTCTTGTATCCTTCTTTCTCCCCTCAGTTTTCTCTTCTTCAGATTAAACATAATGAATTCTTTCAACTAATCTTAATATGGTTTACATTCAAAGTGCACCATTTTGGTTGTACTTCTTTGTATCTGCTCCAAGTTTTTTCATGGCCTCTTTATGCCCTCCTTCACCTGTGGAACCTAGAAGTAAACACCAGATTTCAAATGTGACCTGACTAGAGCAAAGTAGGGATCCTATCTTTTAATTCTGTGAAGCTTTGCCATTCAGTGCAGCCTAAAGAAGCATTCCATTTGTTCTTACTATTGCTGTCTGCCATATCACACTGCTGGTCCATTGAGCTTACAGTTAACTTAAGCCCTCTTATTTTTTCCTGACAATTTGCTCTCTAAACAGGCTTCCCCGTCTGCATTTGCAAAGTTGGTTTTCTGAATCTTTTCTGTTTATCCTCATTCAATTTCAGTTTCTTTTCTTTTTTTTAATAATATTTTATTTTCCCTAATTACATGTAAAAACAATTAACATTCTTTTTTAAGGGGAAAAGATCTATTTAGATGAAAATATTTGTTGCAGAACTTTTTGTAATAGCAAAGAATTGGAAATTGAAGGGTTGTGGCCCTCGGTGAATGGCTGAACAAGGTGTGGCATATGTTTGTGATGCGAAGTTATTGTGCTATAAGAAATGACTAGCAAGATGGTTTCAGAGAAATCTGGAAAGACTTGCATGAACATCTGATGCAAAGTGAAGTGGGCAAAAGCAGAACATTGGACACAGTGACAGCAATATTTTTTGATGAACAACTGTGAATGACCTAGTTATTCTCAGCAATGTAGTGATCCAAGAAAATCCCAAAAACTCATGATGAAAAATGCCATCTGCCTTCAGAGAAAGAATGAATGGAATCTGAATGCAGACTGAAATGTACTATGTTCCACTTTCTCCTTTTTAGATCTCTTCCACAAAATGACTAATATCGAAAAATTATATATATGATTGGGTACATAAAATCTATCAGATTTCTTACTGACTTAGGCTGAGGAGTGAGAGAATTGGAGAATGACATATTTTTATAAATTTGAAAATTCTCTATATATTCAAGAAATATTTGCTATGGAATTTTCCCCTAGCTTTCTGCTTTCCTTCTAATCTTGGTTGCATTGGTTTTGTTTGTATAAAACTTTTTAGTTTAATATAATCAAAATTATGCATTTTACATTTTATAATGCTTTGGTCATAAATTCATTCCTTATTCATAGTCCTGATAGGTAAATTTTTCCATACTCCCTGGCTTATGGTGCCACCTTTTATGTTTAGATTATGTACCCATGTTGACCTTATCTTGGTACAAGGTATGAGATGTTGATCTACTCCCAGGCTGTACTATAACATTTTCAATTTTCCCAACAATCTTCTGTCTTATCCCAAAAACTTGAATCTTTTGACTTGTGAAATACTAAATTACTATGGGCATTTGTTACTAGGTTTTGCGTAATCTATTCCACTGGTCCACAACTCTGTTTTTTAGCCAGTACCAGATTGTTTTGATGATTACTACTCTGTAATACATTTTGTTGTTTTTTTTTTCCTTTTTTTGAATTTAAATATTTTTTTAGAAAAATTTTCCATGGTTACATGATTTATGCTTTTACTTTCCCCTTCACCACCCCCCCATATCTAATGCACATTTCTACTGGTTTTAACATGTGTCATCAATCAAGACTTATTTCCATATTATTGATAGTTACATTGGTGTGGTTGTTTCGAGTCTACATCCCCAATCATGTCCGCCTCAACCCATGTGTTCAAGCAGTTGTTTTTCTTCTGTGTTTCCACTTCTGTAGTTCTTCCTCTGAATGTGGGTAGCATTCTTTTCCATAAGTCCCTCCAGATTGTCCTGGGACATTGCATTACTGCTAGTACAGAAGTCCATTACATTCTATTTTACCACAGTGTATTGGTCTTTGTATACAATGTTCTGGCTCTGCTCCTTTCATTCTGCATCAATTACTGGAGGTCTTTCCACTTCATATGGAATTCCTCCAGTTTATTATTCCTTTGAGCACAATAGTATTCCATCACCAGCACATAGCATTGTTCAGCCATTCCCCAATTGAAGGGCATACCCTCCTTTTCCAGTTTTTTGCCACCACAAATAGCACGGCTATAAATATGATCTCTTTGGGGTACAAACCCAGCAATGTTATGGCTGGCTCAAAGGGCAGATATCCTTTTAGAGCTCTTTGGACATAGTTCCAAATTGCCATCCAGAATGATTGAATTAGTTCACAACTCCACCAGCAATGCATTAATCTCCAACATTCATTACTCTCCCCTGCTATCATTTTAGCCAATCTGCTAGGTGTGAGATGGTACCTCAGAGTTGCTTTGATTTGCATTTCTCTACTTATTAGACCTCTGTCAGAGTTTTTGTCATAAAGATTTTTTCCCAGTTTGTTGTTTCCCTTCTGATTTTGGTTGCATTGTTTTTGTTCGTACAAAAACTTTTTAATTTAATATAATCAAAATTATTTATTTTACATTTTGTAATTTTTTCTAACTTTTCCTTGGTTTTAAAATTTTCCCTTTCCCAAAGATCTGACAAGTATACTATTCTGTGTTGACTTAATTTACTTGTAGTTTCCTTCTTTATATTCAGGTCATTCACCCATTCTGAATTTATCTTGGTGTAGGGTGTGAGATGTTGGTCTAAACCTAATCTCTCCCATATTGTTTTCCAAATTTCCCAGCAGTTTTTGTCGAATAGTGGATTTTTGTCCCCAAAATTGGGCTCTTTGGGTTTATCATACACTCTTGCTGACATCATTTACCCCAACTCTATTCCACTGATCCTCCCTTCTGTCTCTTAGCCAGTACCATATCGTTTTGATGACCTCTGCTTTATAGTATAGTTTAATATCTGATACTGCTAGGTCCCCTTCCTTCACATTTTTCTTTTCATTATTTCCCTTGATATTTTTGATCTTTTGTTATTCCAAATGAATTTTGTTATTTTTTCTAATTTAGTAAAAAACTTTTTTGGCAGTTTGATAGGTATGGCACTAAATAGGTAAATCAGTTTGGGTATAATGGTCATTTTTATTATGTTAGCTCATCCTACCCATGAGCAATCAATGTTTTTCCAATTGTTTAGATCTGGTTTTAATTGTTTGGAAAGTGTTTTGTAGTTGTTTTCATATAATTGCTGTGTTTGTTCCTGAGTATTTTATAATGTCTAGGGTGATTTTAAATGGTGTTTCTCTTTCTACCTCTTGCTGCTCTAATGTGTTGGAAATATATAGAAATG
>NW_025394750.1:0-1656 GCF_016433145.1 Gracilinanus agilis | reverse complement strand
CTTCTTCTTCTTCTTCTTCTTCTTCTTCTTCTTCTTCTTCTTCTTCTGTCTTAGTATGGACTAGAATACAGAAGAGCAGCAAGGTTTAGGTAATCAGGGTGAAGTGACTTGCCCAGGACCACACAGCAAGGAAATGTTTGCATCTAGATTTGAACTCAGGTCCTTCCAACTCTAGCCCTGGCTCTCTATCCCATGTACTACCTTGTAGCTCTCTTCCTCCTCCTTCTCTTCCTCCTTCCTCTTCTTCCTTTTCTTCCTCTTCCCTCTAGCTCATCTCACATCCCTCAGATATCATCTCCTATTATCTCCTCCTCTCCCGTCTGTTGTGAAGAGTTTAACTTTCTCTTTGCTAAGGCAAACTCCTCCACATGCATCCTTGATCCCATCTGCTCCCGGCTTCTTCAGAAAATTGCTGCTACTCTCCTGCCCACTCTCTAATCTTCAGTATCCACCTCATTCTCCATTCATTAGCTCCTTCTTTGCTTCGTACAAACATACTCCTGTCTCTTCCATCCTCAAAAAAACTCTCTTGTCTGACACATGCTAGCTATGTGATCAGGAGCCAGCTACTTAACTTGATAAAGCTCATTTTTCTCATTGGTAAATTGGAGATAACAATTGCGCCTATTGGACAGGATTGTTGCAAGGAACAGATGAGATGATGTTTGAAAAGCCATCATCAATGCTAAAACACTACATAAAAGCTAGCTATTATTGGAATAGGGATAAAACTTGTAATTTCATTGGTTTAGGGAACTTCTAGATAAGGAACCTCCTTCCACCATTTATAGGTGGGCACTTTTGCTTCATTGCTCTTTAGAAAGTTTACTAGAGCATTGACAGATTAAGTGACTTGTCCTGGGTCCCACATCCAGTATATGTGAGCCTTCTTGACCCAGAAGCTACTAGGCATGCTGTCCCTCTTGTTGCTCTTGAATTTGGACTTAAGTGAGACAGAGTTGCCCAAAGTTGTCAGCCCATGCTGTTATTGGTCTTCTTCAAAACGAAGGATAAACAACAATCCCCTCCTATTATTATTTATATAATTTTTAGCATGAATAGTTATAGTAATGTGAGGTTCAGTCACCCCTCACATGCTCTGATATAGAAGGAGAAGATAAATAAGAGTCAGGAGGGAATTTGAATGATTTATTTGTTGTTTGACATTTGTGAAGCTCCTGAGAATTAGAGAATTGCTTAAGTCTGTTAATTAAGAGCTTATTAATTTATTAAGTGCACAATGGCAGCCTGGGCAGCAAAGTTCCATCTGGAATTGCTAATTGCAGAGAAAAGTTCTACTGGTGACATTCTTCTGTCTTCTTTTGTTTTCCTTGGTTTTGTGTCAGTATGGGGGACAGCAGTCAATGAAAACAGGATGAAAAGATAACTGGTAAAGAGCCAGGAGACAGCTGGAAAATCACTCAGTTCCCTTTGGGCATAACCCCTGCTGGGGATAAAGGGAGCAGCTCAGGTTCTGATCACTGCCTAGGAAGCAAACAAAAAGATTTTGTGAGATTAAAAAGTCACCTGATGGTGATTTTCCTCATGATTAAGCAATAAGGCACCAGATATAAGCACAACAGATGCAAGAGCAGCTGCCTTAAATGTTTTCCTTCCTTCCTTCCTTCCTTCCTTCCTTCCTTCCTTCCTTCCTTC
>NW_025394749.1:0-2542 GCF_016433145.1 Gracilinanus agilis | reverse complement strand
CTATTTATATTATCTATCTATCTATCTATCTATCTATCTATCTATCTATCTATCTGTCTATCTATGTCTGTTTATCTATCTGCCTGTCTGTCTATCTATCTGCGTATCTAACTGTCTGTGTCAATCTATACTGAATTATATAAATCTGTCTATTGGTTCTAAGGCAGAAGAATGGTCAGGGCTAGGCAATGGGGGTTAAAAGAGTTGCCCA
The DNA here is from genome assembly GCF_016433145.1 of Gracilinanus agilis. NCBI lineage: Eukaryota > Metazoa > Chordata > Mammalia > Didelphimorphia > Didelphidae > Gracilinanus > Gracilinanus agilis. The sequence continues at coordinate 2,331 of NW_025394749.1, read as the reverse complement.
GGGTCACACAGCTAGGAAGTGTCTGAGGCCAGATTTGAGCCCAAGACTTCCTGTCTCTAGGCCTGGCTCTCCATCCACCAAGCCACCTAAGCTGCCCCTTTAGTATTAATTATAAGATAGAAGAGTGGAAAGGGCTAGGCAATAGGGGTTAAATGACTTGCCAGAGTCACATAGCTAGGAAGTCTGAACCAGATTTGAACCCAAGTCCTCCAGTTTCTTTATCCATTGTGCTATTGCTGTCCCTACAAATAAAAACCTTTTGAAAGTTTGGCCATTGAGTTTTCCAGGCACCCCCATTTTTCTTTCTCATGAATTATTTGTGTTTGTGTTATCATGATTTCATTCCCATCCTTCATGACTTAACTTCCTTCTTAGAATTTCAGGCCATGGAAGAAAAGAAAGAAGGAAGAAAGAAGGGCAGAAGGAAGATAGATGCTATTATTATTACCATTTTTTAGCTAAGGAAACTGAGGCAGACAGAGGTTTGCAGTTAGTATCTGGGGTCAGGTTTGAACTGAAATCTTCTTGACTCCAGCCTCAGCATACTATCCATGAGTCACCTGGCATCCATGGTACTGTACCCAACCACAAGTCTAGTTTCTTGTAGTGATGGTGCCAAGGACAAATCAATATCAATAAAGATGTTTTACTTAGTCAACAAAATAAGAGTTGTGGATATACTTGCGTCCTAAACCTGGAGCTTTATCTTGATTTGATCACTAGTTAAGGCTGGAACTTAAACAGAACTTCCTACGTGTCCCCCTTGAGGGTTGAATGCATCCAGCTCCTCCTCACCAGGGACCTAGTGCTTCCCAAAGCGACATTCATACAGCCTTGATGGTTCAACACTTAACTTCTAGATTAGGTGGACATGTTCTGCAGAGTCATAGTGAATTTCAAGTTGAAGACTAGCATAACTGCTTAATCCTAAATAAATAGCAAAAGCCTCCAGTCTGGAGTGTAGCCATATACAAATGAGGAAGCCTTTGAACAAAGGCAATCCCAGGAGGCAAACAGGTAGAAATGTCTTCCTTTATACACATTTCTTTTCCTCATTGAACCTCTGAGGGATAGAGAATAATTCAGACCCTGCAAAACTGGCAAGTTAGTGTAAGTGGCTAGAATAATAAAATGAAATTGGATCTTGGGTAATTTTACTAAGTGTGGCCCCAGAGACAAGAAATTATACTTCCTTTAACTGGAGTGGTGAGGGACTATGGGTGTGGAATGTTGGCACAGCTTAACTTCTTTAAAAAAAGAAAAACAATTCCTAAACTTTTTTTTAAACAAGTGAGAACTCAATGGCTAGGTAAGGAGGAGAGGGTGTATTTGAAAATGAATTCAAGGGGGCAGGTGGTTTAATGGCTTGAAAGTCAGGCCTAGGAACTGGAGGTCCTGGGTTCAAATTTGACCTCAGACACTTCCTAGCTGTGTGGCTCTGGGCAAGTCACTTAACCTCCATTGCCTAGTTCTTTCTTTCTTTTTTTTTTTTAAACCCTTAACTTCTGTGTATTGGCTCATAGGTGGAAGAGTGGTAAGGGTGGGCAATGGGGGTCAAGTGACTTGCCCAGGGTCACACAGCTGGGAAGTGTCTGAGGCCAGATTTGAACCTAGGACCTCCCATCTCTAGGTCTGACTCTCAAACTACTGAGCTACCCACCTGCCCCCCTTGCCTAGTTCTTAGTACTCTTCTGCCTTGGAACTAATACACAATATTGATTCTAAGACCAAATGGATGGGTCTTTTACAAAAAAGAGAAGAGAAAAAGAAAATGAATGTAATGTGAAAGCAAAAAAATTAATAAAACTTTTAAAAAAGAAAATAATATGATAATATGTTAGGTATCTTTATTCTGCTACCTATGGAAAAGAGAAGGAAAATTGTTCTGGTATATCTGAGAACTTATCATAGCCTCATTTTAGGGAGAGACCCCTGTTATATTCCTTTCTACCCTTTTCCCCACCATCACCTTCATCCATCCATCCATCCATCCACCTACCTACATATCTACTACCTACTTACCTACCTACTATCTACCTCCTTATCTATCTATATATCTGTCTATGTCTGTCTATCTATCTACATCTCTCTATCTGTGTATTGAGCTGTCTGTCTGTGTCTGTCTGTGTTTCTATCTGTGTATCTATCTGTTTATCTCTCTATGTATCTATCCATCTATCAAACAATTAATCTATATATCTATGTCTCTGTGTCTAACTGTGTATCTATCAGTCAATCGCTCAATCTATCTATCCATCTAGCTAACATATCTAACATATCTATCTATCTATCTATCTATCTATCTATCTATCTATCTATCTATCTATCTAT
>NW_025394748.1:0-2449 GCF_016433145.1 Gracilinanus agilis | reverse complement strand
GAGAGAGAGAGAGAGAGAGAGAGAGAGAGAGAGAGAGAGAGAGAGAGCGCTCCCAGTATGGAAATTCCCTCCCCCATTACAGATTGGTGCCAGTTTTGCAATTTCACCATCTTGGAGAGCTGTCCTGGGTCTTGAGCAGCTACTAAGTTTCTTACCCAGGATCTCACTGCCAGTATGTATCAGAGGTAATACTTGAACCTATGTCTTCCTAACTCCAAGACCAGCTCCATCTAATAGGCTATTCTGATTCTCAATAAATTCATACTTTCTTATAATGATTACTCCTTCCTTTTCTAAGGGCTCATGAATGACCCATTTGCTAATACCTTCCAGAATTTTTCCAGGAATAGCACATCTGTTAGAATTCATCTTCTTCCATGTTTTGAAAATCAGACTATTTCTTTGTCTCTAGTTTTGTTGTACTATTCTCAATCTCCATGATTTTTCAGAGCTTGTTGACAGTGGGTTTACCAGTCAGTGGGTAAGTTCTTATACTATACGAGAACTGAAGGTCTTCTGTTTATATTGTTTTGAACTCAGTGAGGGCAATTAGTGTTTTGGGTTTTTTTTTGTTTTTAAACCCTTACCTTCTGTCTTAGAATTGATGCTAAATATCAGTTCCAAAGCAGAAAGAGTGATGAGTTAGGCATTTGGGGTTAAGTGACTTGCCCAGGGTCACACAGCTGGGAAGTGCTCTATCCTCTGAGCCACCTAGCTGTCCCTTCTTTTTTGTTTTTTATCTATCTCGCCAGTATGATTACTCCCTCATTTCTAAAATAGACTTTATTGCATAGGGAATATTGGTCATCTCTAAACTTTAGCTATGGAGAAAAATTAAGAAATGACAACCTCTCGTGGTAATATTTCTACCCAAAAATTACTGAAAAATTAGTTGTTTGTTACATTAAAATTCCCAGGCATCTCCCACCCTCCCATCCACTCCCCACACTTGAAAAGGCATTATATATTATATGTATATCTAAAACTGTCTTGCTTATTTTTATTTATCACTTCTCTGAAGGTGAACATACACAAGTCATTCTTCAAACCATATTTCTGTTGTTGTATATGATGTTCTCTTGGTTCTGCTTGTTTTGTCCTTCATAATTTCTTTTAAAAATTATTTGTTTATTTTCAATTAGATGTAGAAACCATTTAAAAATAAATTTTTTAACCCTTAACTTCTGTGTATTGGCTTCTAGGTGGAAGAGTGTTAAGGGTGGGCAATGGGGGTCAAGTGACTTGCCCAGGGTCACACAGCTGGGAAGTGTCTGAGGCCAGATTTGAACCCAGGACCTCCTGTCTCTAGGCCTGGCTCTCAATCCACTGAGCTACCCAGCTGCCCCAGTAGAAACCATTTTTGATGGTTGTTTTCTGACATTTTAGGATTCAGATTTTCTCCCTCCCCACCTTTCTGGCCCCCCAGCCTTCTTAATGCCATTTAGATCTTTCCATGTTTTTTTCTAAAATTAGCTTGCTAGTCATTTTTTATGGCACAGTACTATTCCATCACAATCATATGCCATAATTCATTTAGCCATGGCCCAATTTATGGGTGTCTCCGCAATTTGTACTTCTTCAGCACCACAAAGAGAGCTGCTATAAATATTTTAGAACAGATCAGTTCTTTTCCTTTTCCCCTGATCACCTTAGGAAATAATTCTAATAGTTGTATCGATGGGTCAAAAGGTATACTAATATTTATAGAAGTTACCTTTCTAATATTCTTAACCCTTTCCCATTCACTCCTGGATTTGACCTTGAAGGCCCCCTGGCAGAAACCAGTGCCTGGAATCCTGAACTGTCACTAGCAAAAGGAGTGTAGTCACTAGATCACTGGACCTCAAATTAGGGAGACCTGAGTTCAGATCCAGCTTCAGATCCATCCTAGAGTAAGTATGGTCCTGGGCAAGTCCATTAACTTCTGTCTGCCTCAGTTTCCTCATCTACAAAATAGAAATATTAAATAATATATCCCATCTCCCCTGGCTGTTGTGAAGCTAAAAAAATTAATATTTATAAAACATTTTACAAACTTTAAAGTACTATATAAATGCTAGCTATTATTATTAGAGCCATTTCATTTGCTCCCTCAGAGCAACAGTGGAAAAGGCTACATGAAAATTCCCAGCCAGTGAAATAGAAGTGGTTATTTTTTGGGGGGCAACTGGGTGGCTCAGTGGATTGAGAGCCAGGTCCAGAGATGGGAGGTCCTGGGTTCAAATCTAGCCTCAGACACTTCCTATCTGTGTGACCCTGGGCAAGTCATTTGACCCCTGTTGTCTAGCCCTAACCACTCTTCTGCCTTAGAATCAATATACAGTATTGATTCTAAGAAGCAAGGTAAGGTTTTTTTTTAAAGAGATGGTTATTTTTTCATCTCATTGCAAATAATTAAGACACTTCTTCTTCTTCTTCTTCTTCTTCTTCTTCTTCTTCTTCTTCTTCT
>NW_025394747.1:0-2534 GCF_016433145.1 Gracilinanus agilis | reverse complement strand
CTATTTATATTATCTATCTATCTATCTATCTATCTATCTATCTATCTGTCTATCTATGTCTGTTTATCTATCTGCCTGTCTGTCTATCTATCTGCGTATCTAACTGTCTGTGTCAATCTATACTGAATTATATAAATCTGTCTATTGGTTCTAAGGCAGAAGAATGGTCAGGGCTAGGCAATGGGGGTTAAAAGAGTTGCCCAGGGTCACACAGCTAGGAAGTGTCTGAGGCCAGATTTGAGCCCAAGACTTCCTGTCTCTAGGCCTGGCTCTCCATCCACCAAGCCACCTAAGCTGCCCCTTTAGTATTAATTATAAGATAGAAGAGTGGAAAGGGCTAGGCAATAGGGGTTAAATGACTTGCCAGAGTCACATAGCTAGGAAGTCTGAACCAGATTTGAACCCAAGTCCTCCAGTTTCTTTATCCATTGTGCTATTGCTGTCCCTACAAATAAAAACCTTTTGAAAGTTTGGCCATTGAGTTTTCCAGGCACCCCCATTTTTCTTTCTCATGAATTATTTGTGTTTGTGTTATCATGATTTCATTCCCATCCTTCATGACTTAACTTCCTTCTTAGAATTTCAGGCCATGGAAGAAAAGAAAGAAGGAAGAAAGAAGGGCAGAAGGAAGATAGATGCTATTATTATTACCATTTTTTAGCTAAGGAAACTGAGGCAGACAGAGGTTTGCAGTTAGTATCTGGGGTCAGGTTTGAACTGAAATCTTCTTGACTCCAGCCTCAGCATACTATCCATGAGTCACCTGGCATCCATGGTACTGTACCCAACCACAAGTCTAGTTTCTTGTAGTGATGGTGCCAAGGACAAATCAATATCAATAAAGATGTTTTACTTAGTCAACAAAATAAGAGTTGTGGATATACTTGCGTCCTAAACCTGGAGCTTTATCTTGATTTGATCACTAGTTAAGGCTGGAACTTAAACAGAACTTCCTACGTGTCCCCCTTGAGGGTTGAATGCATCCAGCTCCTCCTCACCAGGGACCTAGTGCTTCCCAAAGCGACATTCATACAGCCTTGATGGTTCAACACTTAACTTCTAGATTAGGTGGACATGTTCTGCAGAGTCATAGTGAATTTCAAGTTGAAGACTAGCATAACTGCTTAATCCTAAATAAATAGCAAAAGCCTCCAGTCTGGAGTGTAGCCATATACAAATGAGGAAGCCTTTGAACAAAGGCAATCCCAGGAGGCAAACAGGTAGAAATGTCTTCCTTTATACACATTTCTTTTCCTCATTGAACCTCTGAGGGATAGAGAATAATTCAGACCCTGCAAAACTGGCAAGTTAGTGTAAGTGGCTAGAATAATAAAATGAAATTGGATCTTGGGTAATTTTACTAAGTGTGGCCCCAGAGACAAGAAATTATACTTCCTTTAACTGGAGTGGTGAGGGACTATGGGTGTGGAATGTTGGCACAGCTTAACTTCTTTAAAAAAAGAAAAACAATTCCTAAACTTTTTTTTAAACAAGTGAGAACTCAATGGCTAGGTAAGGAGGAGAGGGTGTATTTGAAAATGAATTCAAGGGGGCAGGTGGTTTAATGGCTTGAAAGTCAGGCCTAGGAACTGGAGGTCCTGGGTTCAAATTTGACCTCAGACACTTCCTAGCTGTGTGGCTCTGGGCAAGTCACTTAACCTCCATTGCCTAGTTCTTTCTTTCTTTTTTTTTTTTAAACCCTTAACTTCTGTGTATTGGCTCATAGGTGGAAGAGTGGTAAGGGTGGGCAATGGGGGTCAAGTGACTTGCCCAGGGTCACACAGCTGGGAAGTGTCTGAGGCCAGATTTGAACCTAGGACCTCCCATCTCTAGGTCTGACTCTCAAACTACTGAGCTACCCACCTGCCCCCCTTGCCTAGTTCTTAGTACTCTTCTGCCTTGGAACTAATACACAATATTGATTCTAAGACCAAATGGATGGGTCTTTTACAAAAAAGAGAAGAGAAAAAGAAAATGAATGTAATGTGAAAGCAAAAAAATTAATAAAACTTTTAAAAAAGAAAATAATATGATAATATGTTAGGTATCTTTATTCTGCTACCTATGGAAAAGAGAAGGAAAATTGTTCTGGTATATCTGAGAACTTATCATAGCCTCATTTTAGGGAGAGACCCCTGTTATATTCCTTTCTACCCTTTTCCCCACCATCACCTTCATCCATCCATCCATCCATCCACCTACCTACATATCTACTACCTACTTACCTACCTACTATCTACCTCCTTATCTATCTATATATCTGTCTATGTCTGTCTATCTATCTACATCTCTCTATCTGTGTATTGAGCTGTCTGTCTGTGTCTGTCTGTGTTTCTATCTGTGTATCTATCTGTTTATCTCTCTATGTATCTATCCATCTATCAAACAATTAATCTATATATCTATGTCTCTGTGTCTAACTGTGTATCTATCAGTCAATCGCTCAATCTATCTATCCATCTAGCTAACATATCTAACATATCTATCTATCTATCTATCTATCTATCTATCTATCTATCTATCTATCTATCTAT
>NW_025394746.1:0-2990 GCF_016433145.1 Gracilinanus agilis | reverse complement strand
AGGGCGGGGAAGAAGGGACAGGGGAAGGTGGGGGAGAAGTTGAGTGGGTGGGGGAAGGAAGGTGTGGCAGCCAGAAGCTGCATAAGGCGAGAGGAGGTAATCAACCTGAGGTATAGATGGGGAGGGATCTTCCTTTTGCATCTTGAGATCACTCAAGATTCTTTCAAAATTTTCCATTTGAGTTTGTAATTTTAATAAGCTAGCGTTCTGTTGTTTATCTTTGAAGAGAAGTAAATAAAGTATGAAATGTCCAATGAACATAAACACATCCAGGAACATTATTAAACAGAGCCAACTTGAACTTGTTAGTTTTTCTAACTCATTAAAATTCTCTGTGAACAAAAACTGTTTTAGGGAAGGAGTAAACTGTTCCCTCAGAGATTGGACCATGCTTTGTAGCATCATTACTACTGAGATAAGCTCTATGGCTTTTGATTACAGGTAAAAACAAAAGACACTTTCTTGAAGGTTAAAAAAAAACCTCAGGAGTTAACTAAGAGGTTTGGAAGAGTATTCTTCCTTCTCCTCCTCCGTAGAGGCAAAAATGCCAGAGAAAACAAAATGGTGTTTGAGTATAGAAGGCTGCACCTGATGTTTGGGTCAGGAAACTAGAGCCTAATTTCCAAAAATCTGGCTTTCAATCCGCTGAGCTACTAGCTACCTCCCTGCTATTCTCGGTTTTAGGGTTTAAAGCAGTGGTTCCCAAACTTTTTTGGCCTACTTCTCCCTTTCCAGAAAAAATATTACTTAGTGCCCCCTGGAAATTATGAAACTATTTCTTGAACTCAGAATAGAATGTAATACAAAAAAAGTGTGGCCATCACTGCCCCCCTGGATTGATGCAGTACCCACCAGGGGGCGGTGGTGCCCACTTTGGGAATCACTGGTCTAGAGGATGGCATGGGAGACCCCCATGTGGACTAACCCCTCAGTTTCCACCCTCTCAGCCAGGAGTATGAAAACCCCCAGGGTCAATTTAAAATTGGCTTGGAAGCTAGAAGAGGGGGCAGCATGTAAGGGACTGCTTTTCTGCTCATGGCACGTCCACACTGCACTGCTGGTCTGAAAGCTTAAAAGCTGTATGACCCCAAACCAGCAGAAAACCAATGGTGCTGAACTCATGTGGTTATGGGTTTTGGGCTGCGAGAGGCAGGGGACCAGTGCCAGCTCAGCTGTTAGCAATATAAGGGAAATGGGAATTTATACTTTGCCATCTTCAGGACCCCCAGCTAGTGTGTTCAAGAGGAGGCTGCAGGCTCGGTAAGGACCCCCAGGCAGTGTCTGGTCAAACTTGGGAGGCAGCAACAACAGCAGCAGCAGTGGGAGGAGCAGTGAGAGCTGTAGAGGCTTTTAAAGCTAATCTGTCTTTAACTAAAATAAGAGTAAGGGCCCTAAATTCCAGACTTTGTATCACCAAAAATGTAAAATTTAAATTAATATCCAATAACTCCAAGTTTTATATTTTATAAAGTTTATTAATAATCACTCGAAGTAGAAAAATAAAAGAACAAAATTAGAAAGCCTAAGTAAAAAACACATGGGTAAAATTCCCCTGCCTGACTCTCACCCAACCTCCACAATTGCCTTCCCAGGAAAAGGAGAGAGGGCAGAGCTACACAAAACTTATATCTTCCCTAAGTTAGTACATTAGAGTAAGTATGCAAATGGGATGATAGGAGAGTCTTGGGGAGCAAATTCTAATTACACACCTCATTTAAAATGTATTTTTAATTTCCTTGTTTGGATAAAGTCTTCTTAATCTAATCTTAAAACCTGTGAGGTGTCAAATGAGATTCTGTTGAAAAAAAACTTCTTTTTTGGGCTTCACTCTAAAGAAACTAGGCAGGCTCAGGAAAAATGTAGCAAGAGTTGATTATTAAATACAAGGCCTATGGACTCTGTGGGCCTGTCCCTGAGCTCAGGCTGTGCCCCACCTTTTGAAGGCAACTTTCTTAGCAAGAGGAACTAGCTCAGAGAAGATAGAAGTAAAGAAGGGAATGTGTTAGTTTTTTATAACAATCCAGGCAGGGAGGATCCAGGCATCTGTGGCTGTTACCCACAGTCTGGCAAGAAGAGCAGCTTCCCTCTAGGAGTCTTCTCAGGGTCACCTGTGCAGTTCCCTGTCATTCCTATCTCCAAAGGGAATGGAAATTGTGGGCATATTCAGATGGACATGGTGGTAGTGGATAAATTCACTAATAATTCTAAGAGGCATAGTTGTCTTTTCCCACCTATTACAGCTAGTATACATATGTGATGTTTCTTCCTTAGGACCTTTCAGATATATCCCCTCCTTAATCTATAGACTACCTGTAGCCTCATTTTAATAATAGGAAAGATTTTGTGGCCTGCACAAGGACTTTTCTAGTGAAATAAATTATAAGAGCTATACATAAGCCTTTTAATTATTGGCTTGCACAATGCATTTGTGAACAAGAGGTCTTGATTTTTTTTAATACTTATTAACCCTTATTTGGGGGTCTTGTTTTTCCTTCATTCGCAGTGGCTGATGTTTTTGCTCACTGAAAAAAATTGAGATATAATTTTTTAAAACCCCTTTCCAGGACTTTCATACTCAATTATTCAGCATCCCTGCTCTGCATTTTAGTCAAATCACAATAAAAATCAGCCTAGCACCAAAAAATTTTTGTTAATACAATTTCCTGGGAGTGTTTTTTAAAGAGATTTATCCGTTTAAAATAGAAAGGTAGATAACTAAGCACTAGGAGGCTCACTCATACTTGTTTTTAAATTCCTGTGAAATCTGGCTATAAATGTCATCACAAAGCTAGGTTGTTCAGTGTTTAGTGCTAGACTTAGGGTCAGAAAGGCCCGAGTTAAAATTCTGCCTTAGATGTTTATTAGACAAGTCATTTAATTTCTCTGGGAAGCATTTCCCCCACATGTAAAATGGGAATACTAGATTAAGTGGGGGTAATATTTATAATGTGTTTTATAATCCCTTAAAGCAATCTATGAAAGGTAACTAT
>NW_025394745.1:755-1785 GCF_016433145.1 Gracilinanus agilis | reverse complement strand
ATCCATTCCTATTGAAAACACTGAAAAGTATAGGAATAGAAGGACCTTTCCTAAAAATAATAAACAGTATATACCTAAAACCATCAACAAACATCATATGCAATGGGGATAAATTAGAAGCCTTCTCAATAAGATCAGGAGTGAAACAAGGATACCTATTATCACCTCTATTATTTAACATTGTACTAGAAACACTAGCAGTTGCAATTAGAGAAGAAAAAGAAATTGAAGGTATCAAAGTGGGCAAGGAGGAGACTAAGCTATCACTCTTGCAGATGATATAATGGTCTACTTAAAAAATCCTAGAGAATCAACTAAGAAACTTGTAGAAATAATCAACAACTTTAGCAAAGTTGCAGGATACAAAATAAATGCACATAAATCATCAGCATTTCTATACATTTCCAACACACTAGAGCAGCAAGAAGTAGAAAGAGAAACACCATTTAAAATCACCCTAGACAATATAAAATACTTAGGAATCTACCTACCAAAACAAACACAGCAATTATATGAAAACAACTACAAAACACTTTCCAAACAAATAAAACTGGATCTAAACAATTGGAAAGCCATTGATTGCTCATGGGTAGGATGAGCTAACATAATAAAAATGACAATTCTACCCAAATTAATTTACCTATTTAGCGCCATACCTACCAAGCTACCAAAAAACTTCTTTACTGAATTAGAAAAAACTATAACAAATTTCATTTGGAATAACAAAAGATCAAGAATATCAAGGGAAATAATGAAAAAAAAATGTGAAGGAAGGGGGCCTAGCAGTACCAGATATTAAACTATACTATAAAGCAGCAGTCATCAAAACAATATGGTAATGGCTAAGAGATAGAGAGGAGGATCAATGGAATAGACTTGGGATAAATGGCATCCGCAAGACAGTGTATGATAAACCCAAAGAGCCCAACTTTTGGGACATGAATCCACTATTTGACAAAAACTGCTGGGAAATTTGGAAAACAATATGGGAGAGATTAGGTCTAGATCAACATCTCACACCCTACACCAA
>NW_025394745.1:0-663 GCF_016433145.1 Gracilinanus agilis | reverse complement strand
AGGGGATGTGGCAAAATTGGGACATTAATGCATTGTTGGTGGAGCTGCGAACTGATCCAACCTTTCTGGCTGGCAATTTGGAATCATGCTGAAAGGGCTATAAAAGAATGCCTGCCCTTTGATCCAGCCACACCATTGCTGGGTTTGTACCCCAAAGAGATCATAGATAAACAGCCTTGTACGAAAATATTTATAGCTGTGCTTTTTGTGGTGGCAACAAATTGGAAAAGGAGGGTATGTCCTTCAATTGGGGAATAGCTGACCAAACTGTGGTATATGCGGGTGATGGAATACTATTGTGCTAAAAGGAATAATAAACTGGAGAAGTTCCAGGCGAACTGGAGAGACCTCCAGGAACTGATGCAGAGCGAAAGGAGCAGAGCCAGAAGAACTCTGTACACAGAGACTGATATACTGTGGTAAAATTGAATGTAATGGACCTCTGTACCAGCAGCAATACAATGACCCAGGACAATTTAGAGGGATTTATGGTAAAGATGATACCCACATTCAGAGGAAGGACAGCAGGATAGGAAACATATAAGAAAAACAACTGCTTGAACTCATGCGTCGGGTGGATGTAATTGAGGGTGTGGACTCGAAACTACCACACCAATGCAACTACCAACAATTTGGAAATTGGTCTTGATCAAGGACACATGA
>NW_025394744.1:0-7985 GCF_016433145.1 Gracilinanus agilis | reverse complement strand
CACCTCCCCAGCACCCTGCCCTGCCCAACCCTCACTCTTCACTACTTAGTCAGAAAAGACAAAGCAGCCTATCTCATTCCTAGACCCTCCTGAAGGCCTGAATGCTCCCTGCTTAATCATTGCCCCTGGAGGGGCTCCTCACTCCCTCCTTCTCCTGAATCTCTTCCATCTCTGGGGCTCAGGCCAAGCCCTGCTGAAAAGAATAATAAATAATAATTAAACAATAACTTAAAATAAGAACATTCATAAACTTATTGTCTAGACTCTATACACAAAACATTTACATAACATTCTTTTTAATTGTTTACTTTTCTAGTTACATGCAAAAACAATTCCCTCCCTCTCCCCAAAGGGGTAAATAGTCTGATATAGGTTCTACCAGTGCTTTCCAGTGAGGCATACTTCCATATGGCTCACATTTACATAGCATTCTAAGGTTTGCAAAGCCCTAGACCAATAGGATTTCATTTAATTCTCATAGTAGCCTTGTAGGTATAAGCCCTTTATCAACTCAATTTTACAGAAATGAAATGACTTGTCAACAGTCTCTCACTCACTAAGTGCCTGAGACTGATTGAAGAAATTGGTTTGTTTGGGCCAAGTCTCTCCTCACTCCACCCCATTCCCCACCAGAAGATCCCTATTCTCTCCGGGATCTGTATGCCATTAGACTGTTCTCCAGCCACCTTTCTGACCTTCATGATCTTACACTCCAGAACTGAGCTTTTGTAGCTAACTGCCCCACCCAGGAGAGCCTAGGCCTCCCAGATCACTCACTGGCTATCTCTCCTAAGAGAATGACAGTTCCTAGAGGGCAGGAGCTGGTTTTTACATTATTATTATTTTTTTAAAATAAAAGGCCTTACCTTCCGTCTTAGAATCAATACCTTATATTGGTTCTAAGGCAGAAGAGTGGTAAGGTTAGGCAATGGGGGTCAAGTGACTTGCCCAGGGTCACACAGCTAGGAAGTGTCTGAGGCCGGATTTGAACCCAGGACCTCCTGTCTCTGGGCCTGGCTCTCAATCTACTGAGCCACCCAGCTGCCCCTTACATTTAAAAAAAAAAAAGAAATGCTAAGAACAAGGTGCCAGTCACAGACTGTGTGCCTCTGATCAGAGGTAAAATCATAAGCTCTCTGGTTGCCAGGCAACACTTTAAGCCCAGAGCTTTCAGAATCTGTGCAGATCTGCTTGGAGAGGAAACCCTCTCCCAAATCTGTTTACTTGTATCCCAGCATTTAACACAGGGCCTTGCATATTCTAAGCCTCTAGGAAATCTGTACACATAAATACATACACACATACATATATACACACACACAGGGGCTACAATCATGCAGGCAGACATTACAATCACCAAAGGAAAAAAGAAAAAACCCAAAGTGAATACTGCAAATTTATAAAGAATAAGCACAGCTGGAAAGAAGAGATGTAAGGAGACCTGAGGCAATTACCCCTTTGCAGAGGTGGGAGGTCCACAGGGGTTGTACATGGCAGATATTTTCCAATGTATCCATCAGTATTGTTGGGTTTTTTTCTCTTCTTTTTGGATCTTGAAATGAGTATTATTCGCAAGATGGAGGGGCCCTCTGGGAAGATGGGGGTGGGGTCAAGGGCAGTACTATACTGAAAAAATTCAAAAGATATCCCTCAGATCTTATTTTTTAAAAAAGCTTGTTGAATGAGGACAATAGCCAAATCCTAGAGGAAGATCTGGTTATCCAGGTTCCTTATGAGACAGCTATATTCCTTGAGTCAGGAAGTATTGAGATTTGCTTGCTAAGAAATCGTAGTAGGCTAGGGCCTCTTTTTCCTAGCTTTGATGAAGAAGAACTAAGAGAGGCACATTTGCTTGTATGATGAGCATCCCTGACAGGGGTTAGGCTCTGTTGGGCACAACAGGAAAAAAAATGCAGAAACTATTGAATACTAATCCAAGGGATGGGGAGGGAGCTGCTAAGCAGGGGTAGGCCATGACCCCCTCTCTACAGGTAAGTGGTATGTAAACCTCCTATCAGACTCCTACTCTGCAGTCTCCAGATCAACCTAAAAACACTAAAGGAGTCCATTTCCTTCAAATGGGCTATGGTGAATCAAGTTTTTCCCCTTCTCATCAACATAAGCTTGGACTACTATTATAACCTGATAATAACAATAGATACCATTCTCATATAGATTTTCTAGGAATAAAAAACATTTATTAAAAGGGCTAAACGGCTTATAGATACTATTTAATTTTACCTCCACAAATGCCCCTGGATGGGATCAGCTGGGTGGCTCAGTGGATTGTGAGCCAAGCCTAGAGAGGGGAGGTCCTGGGTTCAAATCTGGCCTCAGACACTTCCCAGCTGTGTGACCCTGGGCAAGTCACTTGACCCCCATTGCCTACCCTTACCACTCTTCTGCCTTGGAACGAATACTCAGTATTGATTCCAAGACTGAAGGTGAGGGTTTAAGAAAAATGCCCTTGGAGTTACCTGGTCTTAAAAACCTCATTTTATAGATATAGAAACTGAGGCAGATAAAGGTTAAAGGTCATTCAATCTGTGACTCAGTCTGAAGAAGTCCTAATTGCAGGTCCAGCCATCTATCACTGACTCATAATAACTAGATTATGAGGCTCAAGTCTTTCCTCAGTTTAAACTACTCTCTACCAGCCCCTCACCATTAAAATTCTAGGATGGATATAAAGGCCTCTTTTTGCCATCTAAAGCTCTTTCCATGTTGGAAGCTATCTCTGTTTTCAGCCTTCATATACTGTTCTGCCACAGAGAAAGAGGCAAAATGGATACAGTGTTGGGCCTGGTATCAAGAAGATCCGAGTTCAATAGGTATCAAGTGATAACATTTGTACAACCCAGGGGACCTGCTTGTCCTTTCTGGGAGTGGGGGAGGGAAAGAAAATGAATCGAGAAAAGATGGAAAAATAATTTTAAAATAAATTTTAAAAAAAGGGGGGCAGCTGGGTAGCTCAGTGGATTGAGAGTCAGGCCTAGAGACAGGAGGTCCTAGGTTCAAATCTGGCCTCAGACACTTCCTAGCTGTGTGACCCTGGGCAAGTCACTTGACCCCCATTGCCCACCCTTACCATTCTTCCACCTATGAGACAATACACAGAAGTTAAGGGTTAAAAAAAAAAAAAAAAAAAAGACCAGAGTTCAATTCCAGCATCAGACATGTACTACCTAGCTCTGTGACCCTGGGTGAGTCATTTAACTTCTGTTTGTTTATCTCATTTTCTTCCAATGTAAAATGGAGATATTAACAGCATTTGCCTTCCACTTGAGCTATAAGACTCAAGTGAAATGATATTTGTAAAGAGATTCCAGTAGGAGCTATAAAGCCTTATTCCTTTTCCTTCCCCTCCATTACTCTAAGATCCAACTACCCTGGCTGTCCTCTGCCTGGCTCCCCTCCTCAACCCCATTTCTTAGTTTCTCTGGCTTCCTGCCTCATGCCAAACCCTTCAGTTCCTAGACTTCCCAGATAACTGACTGGTGGTCTCTTCCATTCAAAAGTCAGTTTCTAGAACTCAGCAGATCTTTTACCTTAATTCCTTTTTTTTTTTTTTTAAAGACCTCACCTTCTGTCTTAGTATGGATTATAAGGCAGAAGAGCAATCAGGGTTAAGTGGCTTGCCCAGCTAGGAAGTAGGAGGCCACATTGGAACTCGGGTCCTGCCAACTCCAGGCCTGGGAGAGGTTCTATCCATTGTATTACCTAGTTGTCTTTACCTTAATTCTTTTTTTTTTTTTTTAAACCCTCACCTGAGGCCCTAAAATCAATACTGTGTATTGGCTCCAAGGCAGAAGGGTGGTAAGGGCTAGGCAATGGGGGTCAAGTGACTTACCCAGGGTCACACAGCAAGGAAGTGTCTGAGGCCAGATTTGAACCCAGGACCTCCAGTCTCTAGGCCTGGCTCTCAATCCACTGAGCCATCCAGTTGCCCCCACCTTAATTTTTTTATTCCTAGACTTTAGCACAATGCCTGGCACACAGTAAGCATTTCAATGTTTTTTGACTGAATTCAACTGAGTGGATGTGGTCCAGGCCAAATCACTACCTCTCTGGATGGAAAGCAACTCTCTAAGCCTCTAACTTCCAGATAAGGGGTTAATCTGCTTTGGGGGAAGACCCTCACCTCACTCACAAAGATGTTTCTTTGCCTGCCCAGAATTTAGGACAGTGCCTGGCCCATAGGAGGCCTTACCAAAAGCTTTGTGAGCACACAGGTTAGATCTGCTGACCCTGATCCCTTTGGAGAGGGCCCAAGGTCCCAGAGGCATTGACATATATTCTCCTGACCAAGCTTTATCACTGATCTCCTCTTCCCCCAGCTGAGGAAGAATATGGAGGGCCCAGAAGGTACCAGGAACTCCACCCTCCCTAGCCTAGAAGGGACTTGAAGGGGTTGTTTCTAGTTGGGGCCACTGAGGAAGCCAGGCTTCCCCAGATTCAGCCTGCCCTTTAAAAAGGAATCAGCTTGGAAGTCCTTTTGGATGGATTGGTCATGTGGATTATGTGTTGGCCCAGAAGCAGGAAGTCAACAAATTAAGTCCTGAAGCTTTTATTAAATGGCAAAAGAGGGGCAGCTAGGTGGTTCAGTGAATAGTGTCAGGCCTAGAGTCAGGAGGACCTGGGTTCAAATAGGGCCTCAGATACTGTCTAACTGTGTGTCCCTAGGGAAGTCACTTAACCCCAGCTGCCTAACCCTGGCCACTCTTCTGCCTTGAAAGAGATACTCAGGACTGATATTAAGGCTGAAGGTGAGGGTTTCTTAATTTGAGAAATTAAAAATAAAGAAGGGGCTTATATAGATCATTTTGTCCTAGTCCTAGAAAGGAGGAAGCAGAGCCCAGGGCCCTAAGGCTTGGCTACTAGGATGTCCTGCTGCTCCCTGCTCTTCAGCACCCACCTAGAGGACAAAAGAAGGACCTCACTACTCATCCTTCCATGTCTTTGTGGTCCCTCAGAGGCCAGATGCCCCACTCCTGACTCAGTTTTACAGAAGGGTGTCCCAGGTATGGGGAGGGGGGGAAGCGGGGGAGTCACTGATTCCTCATCCAAGGGAATAGGATGGCCTCTTACCTCAGGCACTATCTGGTGTGCCCAGCTCTCCAGCACTCTGCTCCGTCCCTGCCCAGCAGTGTCTAGGCCAACCTGAAGAGACAAAAAGTGCCCCAACCCTTCTTCCCAGGTCACTGTGCTCTGAGGAGCCCTGGCCCTTTGGCCCCTGTACCACAGCCATCTCCTCCAAGCTTCTCACATTAGCTCTGCCTTAAACTCTTGGTATGGCTTTCTAATCATAATAAGGGCCTTTCCTATCCTTCTACAAATAAAAGCTTTTCTAGAAACTGCTCAGCACTCTACACATAGGATTACATGGATCCTTCCAAAGGCCCCAGAAAGGGGGGGAGGGTCTCTCTTTTATGGTTCATTGGACAAAGACAGAAATGGAAGGAGACAGGATGAAAGACTTGCCCAGGGTCACTCAGTCAGGAAGAACACACAGGAAAGGCCTCTGATTGCCATTTCAAACTCCTCATAACCTGCACCCTCCTCTTCTAGCCTGCAGACACTTTCCTTACCCTTGAAGAAAGTGGATTTGGGGGAGAACTTAGCCAGACCCCATTTTCTCTGGTATTTGATGTCATTAGCATTTCCTTTTCAGGGAGACACAGAATGGATTGACTGTCTCCAGGACTTCCCTCCCCCTAATCACTTGACTGTGCCCACAAAAAGAAAGCTACTAGGAATGTAAAGGTGGGCCAGGACCTCACCCACCTCTTTGTTCAATCTAGGGAGGCATGCAGTAGGAGCTTAACAAATGCTAATTTTCCTTTTACTTCTCTTTGTCCTATTATGGAGGCATGCAGTAGGAGCTTAACAAATGCTAATTTTCCTCTTACTTCTCTTTGTTCTATCTAAGGAGGCATGCAGCTGGAGCTTAACAAATGCTAATCCTCTTAATTTTCCACTTACTTCTCTTTGTTCTATCTAGTCAATTAGCATTTGTTAAACTCCAGCCATGCCCTTAGAAGGAACCAGGGGAAGTGGGGGGAGGTCCAGGCCAATCTTTCCACTCCTAGTTTTCTTTTTGGAACCCCAGTAAAGTGATTAGGGGAAGGAGAGGGACTTGAGGAGACCAGAAAAAAAGAAATATTAATAACAGGGAATTCAACCCAACACAAAATGAATTGGTTATGCTCGCCCCAAAAGCCACTCTCTACTAGTGAAAGGAAGGTATGTAAAGGCTAGAAAGGAAAGACTCTACCTAATTAAAAAGGGGAGGACCAGTCAGGTAGGTGGTACAGGGGACCTGAGTTCAAATCCAGTCTCTGGCAGCTGGATGCCTTTGGGCAAGTTCTTCAACCTAGGTGGCCTCCTCTTCTCAGATCTGGAAAAACTGAGCTGGAGAAGGAAATGACAGCTTCAGTATCTCTTCCAAGAAAACCCAAATGAGGTCCTGAAGAGTCCAACATAACTGAAGAAGCCTGAAAAAAAATGAAGATTCTGTTTGTAAATGGGCATGCTCATGCAGGCCTTTGTCACACTTTAAGCAGCCTTTTCCTTCTGCTAAAAATGTGCCTTTGCCTGTTCATCAGACCTACCTAGTCTTAACCCAAACTGTTTGGCGAGCCTGCCTATGTGAACTATCTGTTCTTACCCAACCTCTGGGTCATAGAGCTCAGGAGAGACTATATAGATATCAGATGTGGAACTGGGAGGCCTACATGGCCACTCTTCATTGATGGTAGATGTCACACCCTTGAGAGGCTCCCTAAAACTGCTATTTACCTGGCTGGCTGGCTTAGAATTCACTCGCCACACCCAAGGACTGTCCTCTGTGCTTGGCATGTCTCCCCACTCTGCCCCTTGCTTTCCCTGGCTCCAATCCTCTCTGCCTCCCAGATCACTGACTCTCCCTCTCATTAAGAAAGTAAGTTCTTCGAGGCCAGGAATTACTCTTAGGCTTCATTTTTATTCTAAGTCTAAGCACCTATAACCTGTGGACAATGGGCACAGTCTGTTGGAAGACACTTATAACATGCCTGTACAGATAGCATTCCCAGCACCTTTGTGAAAGCTCTGCTCTGTGAATGATGGTTGAACACATCTGGTGACCCCAGTCCTTTTAGGAAGGGCCAAAGGTCAGGGAGGTGTTGAGGTATACTTTCTGGACCAAGCTTCTTTGCTGACCTCAATCCCCTATTACCCTGGGTCAAGGAGGAATTTTGAGGCCCATTGGGTACCATAGTCCGGGAGTCCTTTGGATCTCATCCCCTACCTAAAAGGGATCCTAACTGGCCTTTTCTAGGTAGGGCCAGGCCATTAGGAAGGCCAAGATCCTACTGGAAAATGACTGTTTCCCAAAAGTCCACCCCCCCTTTTTTTTTTTTTTTTTTTTATTTAAACCCTTAACTTCTGTGTATTGGCTCCTTGGTAGAAGAGTGGTAAGGGCTAGGCAATGGGGGTCAAGTGACTTGCCCAGGGTCACACAGTTGGGAAGTGTCACATTTGAACCCAAGACCTCCTGTCTCTAGGCCTGACTCTCAATCCACTGAGCTACCCAGCTGCCCCTACAAAAGTCCTTTTAAATCACCTCAGGAGGCAGCTGGGTGGCTCAGTGGATTGAGAGTCAGGCCTAGAGACAGGAGGTCTTGGGTTCAAATGTGACACTTCCCAGCTGTGTGACCCTGAGCAAGTCACTTGACCCCCATTGCCTAGCCCTTACCACTCTTCTTCCTAGGAACCAATATATAGTATTGGTTCCAAGGCAGAAGGTGAGGGCTTAAGAAAAAAGAGTCATCTCAGAGGTGGTTTTGGATGGGCTGCAGACCTGGATTGTGTTTGTGTTGGGAATGACAGTGGAAGTCCTGAGCATCCACCACTTTACTAAGCATTTACCAAATGCTGGGGCTGGTGGACATAAGCCATATTGTCCTTGACCTGCCAGGTGCCTGCGGCCCCTTCCCTCAGAGGCC
>NW_025394743.1:0-4690 GCF_016433145.1 Gracilinanus agilis | reverse complement strand
AAAAAAAAGAGAAACCTCACCATTGCTTTGGAATGTGTGAGCAGGAATGTAGGCACAGGGAATGTAGCATCCAAGGCCTTGATGGGGGGAAATACATGTACCAGGGGAAATGTTCCTGACCAAAAATAAGGGAAGCCAGCAAAAAGGTTCTGGCCATAAAGTAAAAGAAGGCCTGAATCAGTGGGTGTTTCTGAGTAAAATTCAACAAAAGCCCAAGGGAGGTTGGACATGATGGGGTCTGGTCTGCTACTGGAGATTTTGCAAAATTTGGGAGTTAGGGCAGGGATTAGATGTATGAGGGCCAGTTTCAGAGGTGTAGTTCCGCAGGTATCCTCTTTTTGAGTCCCCAGACAGCTTCTCCAAGTGGTCCAGAGGTGTCAAGTCTCTGGCAATTCCCTGGCTCATAATTGGTCTTGATAAAATTAAATGGGTTCATACCTGTGTTAAAATAAAATGGGTTCATACCTTTGGGGATACCTAGACAATATGGATTAGACTTGCCCTGCCTTTGTTGTTGTACTGACCAATTAGTGATTGCTGGGCCTCTTTGTTGAATATGGCTGAATATGGCCTCTGCTACAGAGACTGTGTGTCTCCAAGTGTCCAGATTTCCTATAGGTTTCTGATCTTTTTTAGAGATAGTAACAGGCAAAATACACTGGCATAGGGGAATTCCTCCTATATTGACATTGTATGAAGGAGATACAGCATAACAAAGAGGAAAGGTATCATTGTAAACTAAGTTTTTTGTTTTTCTTTTAAACCCTTACCTTCTGTCTTGGAGCCAATACACGGTATTGGGTCCAAGGCAGAGGAGTGGTAAGGATAGGCAATGGGAGTCAAGTGACTTGCCCAGGGTCACACAACTAGAAGTGTCAAAGGCCAGATTTGAATCTAGGACCTCCCATCTCTAGGCCTGGTTCTCAATCCACTGAGTCACCCAGCTGCCCTCTAAATTTTGATACAAGGGTTGGAGCTTCTAGGGTCAATTCAATGTTCACCTCTGCTAGGCTCTGGAAGTACTTTGTACAGTTCAGGGTCTTATAGCAGCTATCTGAATGACGTATGTTTATAATATCCATATTTCTTCTAGGTGTAATAAGGAAATTAGGATGAAGTATTAGTTAAAGATAAGATAGTTGACAAAGAGATCACTTAGGGAATATGAACAAGTTAGAAAGCATGGCATGAGACCAGAATTTGGATGAAAGAACACAAGAAGAGTTTCTGGCAATTGGGGGGGAGATCCTCTGACTAGGACACTCACTGCCTAGGCTTTGGTCAGTGAGAGTGCTTTTTATCTCTTTCTGTGAGTCTCACTGACTGGACTTTGTTTGGCGAGCTTGCTTTTCATCTCTAAATGTAAGTCACTCACTGGACTTCAGTGGGTGAGCTGGCACTCCCTCTGGCTGCTGCTGGAGACAGACATCTAACTCTTGGTTGGTGAAAAAGAAGAGAGACCTCTGAATCCAATCTAAAGGGGTTTCTACTTTCCTGACTGAGAGAAGTCATATCTTAGAAGAAACTGATAGACCTGCTTTCCTGGATAACAGTTTTTGGAGAAGGAGGAAGATTGAAGCTGTTGGTCAGGTCTCTGGGCCACCAGATTGTCAGTTAGAGGCTGCCATCTTGGCTGACTGAATCTTGGAAGACATCTTTGTCAAACTGAATGAAGTGAATAAGGATTTAGGTAGATTTGTAGTCAGATAGTGTTTTGAGGCTTTTTTTAGTAAGTGTTAGTGTAATATTAGTGTCATTTTTGAAAACTCCATTGTGAGATGGACTTAGCAGTTGGATGGATTTAGTTCTCTGTTAGTTTAAGAGTCTTCAATTTACTAATCTTTATTCTCATATCATTATACATTAATAAATAGTATATACATATATATTTGTGCGTGGTGTGTTTCTAAGAACTTGTCGTACTGACACAGGGAAGGAAAGTCATCACTGGCTTTCCTCCTGAGAGGAGAGATAAAAGATACTTTTTGGTTATAAACAAAGTATGATATCACATCCTCCTCCTCTCAAATCTGAATTATCTACCTTTGTTTCTTCATAGGACTGTGATGGTGAACCTATGTCATGCATGCCAGAGGAGGCTGCTCTCTTCTTCCTCTCCACTATTACTGAGGAATTAGAAAGACAGTCCTCCTAGACACATCTCTCATATCAAACCATTTTTACCTCTAGATTGTGTTGACACTCTTTCATCATACTCCTATGAACCCACCCCTTTGCCCAGCAGCAGAATGGGAGCACTTCCTCCCTCCCCTGTTTGAGATAGAGGGGGTGGCTCACATATGGGTTGCAGTTTCTTAAAAATTCCCCAAAAGGTTCACCATCACTGCTCTAGGAACTCTCAACCTATTTGTCTCCTGTTTCCAGGAGGATGGGAAACATCTATAGATTTTCTCCATTTTCTAGGCAGAGCCAGCAGGAGGACAGGTTAAAAAGTGTTATAGCTTTCTCCATCATATGGAGGTATGAGTGTTCTGGGCAGTCCATAAGGAAGAAAGAATGAAAATAAAGTGGGAAATTTCTGTAGTTTAAGTTGCATAAATAGACAATAGTTTAGTAGAATCTTAAGAGTAAAGCTCCAAGCCTAATGATTAGTAGGAATGTTATACGAGGGTTTTCAGGGCATGTTACAATTGAACCTACTTGTCTTCTCAAATTGGAATGTAAGACCTTCAGTTGGTTCACAGGAGTATCATGGAAGAGGGTCTGCACAATTTAGGGGTAAAAATGGTTTGATATGAGAGATATGTGTCCAGGAGAAATGTCCTTCTAATTTAATAGCAGTAGGAGTTATAAGAATGATATGGAAAGTGTCCCTCCAATTAGCATAAAGCTGTTGGTTTACCCCATCTACTTTCCAGGTCTTCTGATATACTATGTCTCCCAGCTGAGCTGATGAAAGTGGTTGTCCAGTCTCTCCATCCTCTTTTTTAGGGAGATTCCCATAAGGCAGTATGTATAGATCCCATTTGGCAGGCAAAACTAGTGAAGGCATATGACTGAGTCTAAAAATGAGTCAGTAGCTAAGAAGGGTCTCCCATATAGAATTTCAAAGGGGCTGATTCCTAGGCTAGCCTTGGGATCTATGTGAATCCTCAAGAGAAGAGGCCCACAGGAAAGGCTTGTATCCAATCTCTCTTAACTACCTGACGTATTAGTGAGGATTCACTTTAAGGTGTGATTCATTTTTTATTGCTTCCCATTGGATTGGGGATGCCAGGCTGAACATAAGAGAAGCCCGGTCCATTACCACTCTGGAGGAAATATGGAAGGCCAATTCTGGATATAATTTCTTTTAAAAGAGCTTTATTTACTTACAAAGCCCAGCTATTCCCCAAAATGTTCACAGCTGATTCTTTGTGGCTGGGGAGGGGGAATTGAAAGCATAGCTTATTCCTCTCAGGGGCTAGGGACTGGCAGGAGAGTGTTAACACATGACCCATGTACTTCACTTGCTGTTCAGAGATTTGGGCTTTCTTTGGTGAAGTCCAGTTGCCCCAGTCTGCTCAGAAATCAGGTCTTAATGGTGTCTTGAGACATCTTAAGATTAGGGCTACAAATACAAAGGTCATTTACATACTGAATAATAACCCTCTTATCTGATTGGAGATCTCTCAGATCTTTACTGAGGTCATTCCTCTAAAGGTGGGGGCTATCCGTGAATGCTTGGGGAGGAATCAATGTATATTGTCTCAATAGCAGTTCAGATGGTGAAGCCCACCCAAAAGCAAAAATGAACTGATGATCCCTGCCAATGGGGAACGCAAAAGAAAGTATCTTTCAGGTCCAAAACAGAAAACCAGAAAGTGTCACCAGGGATCTGAGCAGGATGATAAAGGGGTTAGGCACTCTAGGGTGGCAAGGAATAATCGCCTCATTGATTACCCTAAGATCCCATGCTGGCTGATAGTCCCCATTTGATTTCTTTACAGGAAGGATTGATGAATTGCAAGATGATTGGCAAGGAGTTAAAAGTCCATATTGAAGAAGTTTGTCAATCAGGGACTGGAGACCCCTTTTTCCTTCCATGCTAATAGGCTATTGCTTCCTGTGGGGGTAATTAAGAGGCTCTTTCAAATGTACCTTAACTGGCTCCACGTGGGTAGCTTTCCCAGGGATTCTCAGATCCCAGACTTCAGAGAGGACATGGTTGGGTTTGGAAGGGGGACCAGAATGGGGGAGTAAACCCTCATGTTCCCATTTTTGTCAGTATGACCCTACCTAGAAGGGATATAGGACAAGACAGGTGGATTAGCAAGCTATGCTGAAACATGTGATCTCCAAATCTACAGGGTAGAGGCAAAATCTCAAAGCAGCCTTCCTGATGACCCTCTGTCCCCACTATTTGATGCTGAGAAGATTTGTGGGGCCAGAGAGTGGGGCAGGACAGAGTACACGACTCCTGTATCAACAAGAAAATGTATGCTCTTACCTGCCACATCCAATGCCACCTTAGGCTCAGCCTTCATGATGGAAAGAGTGGGGGGACCTCATCACTCAGAGTTGTAGGACTCTTGACACAGATAGTTCTTAGGGCATTTGCTCTTCCAAACCCCCTTCTTCCCACAGGAGGGACAAAGGCTTGGGGGCAATCTGGTTTGTTATGGTTCTCAGGGCATCTTCTCCTTCCCACAATGAAAGCAGGTTGCTGACCCTTGACTCTGAGTCAACC
>NW_025394742.1:0-1398 GCF_016433145.1 Gracilinanus agilis | reverse complement strand
GCCTTTTTCTTAACTTTTACTTTTATCTTAAAGGTAGGCTCTGTTCACAGGGCAGAGAGGGCACTCTCTTAAACTTCAGTTTTTCCTTGATGTTACCCTTTGCTTTATTTCTGGGTTTCTGCAAGTTTTAGTACTTCTGAGGTGATATGATGACCCTTGGGCTGGAAGCTCTGAAAGTCACTTCCCCCTACTGATTCAATCACTCCCTGAGATTGTTGATGGCTTGTAGTGTTCAGCATCCTGTGTGCTACCCTGTGCTGGGGCTCAAAATATAGTCTCAGGCTTGGGTGGGGGATTGTTGTTTCACTCTGGGCTTGATGAGCTCAAGTACACAGTAGACTGCCTTGCCTTGAACCTGGGTAGGTTGCTAGGTCTGGGCTTACAAAGGCCAGTAGTATACTGTCTTATGCTGGGGATTGAGGCCTTACCCTGGGCTTATACAGACCAGTCATGTTGCCTAGACTGCCTGGCACAGGGGTTCAATTCCTCACACAGCTTTGGCTGGGGCTCCTGGACTTACTTTGGGCTTACACAGATTAGGTGTGCCTTGCAGACTGCTTTGTACTAAGATTCTGAACCTTACTAAAGACTTAGAATTTTATTGGGTTTGCATGGGTTTGCATTGCTGTTGATTTAGGCAGGGTCTGAGGGTCTGGATGTTGTCTTGGGTCCAGGTTCAGAAGTTAGAACAGTAGATGTGTGGTGGGGTGGGGCTGGGTGGTGGTGGTACTGGTATAACCTACAGGCTATGCTTCTCTCTCATCCCAGTGACCTAGATCCTCTTTGCCTACCTTTCAACTTGTTTCTCTCCATGAAAGTTGCTTCACTCCATCTCCTATTTGTTCTTTCACGCTAGCATTTGTTTTGAGATATTATTTTAAGGTTGGTTGGAAAGAATTCTCATAGTAGTGCAAACTTTCCTGCTTCTACTCCATTGTCTTGGCTCTGCCCTCAGGGCATTTCTAACTAGTTTAAGTAGTATATCAAGCATCTCAGAAAATGATCATCAATTAATTTTCAGTTCATCTTATTTCCTTCTGAGTATTTAAATATGTATATACACACATGGGCAGCTAGGCGATGTGATAATTAGATTAAGTCTTCACTGCCCATCTTTAGATTTAATCATCAAAGGTGAGAGCACCTCTAATTCTGGGAGGTCCCAACCCATGTGTGCTAGAGTGAGTGATGAATCAGAATCAATGGACCGCCCCCTAGGTGTTCTATGAGAAGTGTCTATTGTGATTGGGCATGCAAATTAGGAGGGAGACACAGGAAGTGATGCATAAGTGACCCTTTTAAAAGGAAAAGGTCCTCAGTCAGCTGGGGGCTTCTGGTGAAGAGGGTGGCTGGTGAAGGAGGCCTTCTAGCTCTTCTGGTCCGTGGAGGTGGTGAGTT
>NW_025394741.1:0-1401 GCF_016433145.1 Gracilinanus agilis | reverse complement strand
GCCTTTTTCTTAACTTTTACTTTTATCTTAAAGGTAGGCTCTGTTCAAAGGGCAGAGAGGGCACTCTCTTAAACTTCAGTTTTTCCTTGATGTTACCCTTTGCTTTATTTCTGGGTTTCTGCAAGTTTTAGTTCTTCTGAGGTGATATGATGACCCTTGGGCTGGAAGCTCTGAAAGTCACCTTCCCCTACTGATTCAATCACTCCCTGAGATTGTTGATGGCTTGTAGTGTTCAGCATACTGTGTGCTACCCTGTGCTGGGGCTCAAAATATAGTCTCAGGCTTGGGTGGGAGATTGTTGTTTCACTCTGGGCTTGATGAGCTCAAGTACACAGTAGACTGTCTTGCCTTGAACCTGGGTAGGTTGCTAGGTCTGGGCTTACAAAGGCCAGTAGTATACTGTCTTATGCTGGGGATTGAGGCCTTACCCTGGGCTTATACAGACCAGGCATGTTGCCTAGACTGCCTGGCACAGGGGTTCAATTCCTCACACAGCTTTGGCTGGGGCTCCTAGACTTACTTTGGGCTTACACAGATTAGGTGTGCCTTGCAGACTGCTTTGTACTAAGATTCTGAACCTTACTAAAGACTTAGAATTTTATTGGGTTGCATGGGTTTGCATTGCTGTTGATTTAGGCAGGGTCTGAGGGTCTGGATGTTGTCTTGGGCCCAGGTTCAGAAGTTAGAACAGTAGATGTGTGGTGGGGTGGGGCTGGGTGGTGGTGGTACTGGTATAACCTACAGGCTATGCTTCCCTCTCATCCCAGTGACCTAGATCCTCTTTGCCTACCTTTCAACTTGTTTCTCTCCATGAAAGTTGCTTCACTCCATCTCCTGTTTGTTCTTTCACACTAGTATTTGTTTTGAGATATTATTTTAAGGTTGGTTGGAAAGAATTCTCATAGTAGGGCAAACTTTCCTGCTTCTACTCCATTATCTTGGCTCTGCCCTCAGGGCATTTCTAACTAGTTTAAGTAGTATATCAAGCATCTCAGAAAATGATCATCAATTAATTTTCAGTTCATCTTATTTCCTTCTGAGTATCTAAATATGTATATACACACATGGGCAGCTAGGCAATGTGATAATTAGATTAAGTCTTCACTGCCCATCTTTAGATTTAATCACCAAAGGTAAGAGCACCTCTAATTCTGGGAGGTCCCAACCCATGTGTGCTAGAGTGAGTGATGAATCAGAATCAATGGACCGCCCCCTAGGTGTTCTATGAGAAGTGTCTATTGTGATTGGACATGCAAATTAGGAGGGAGACACAGGAAGTGATGCATAAGTGACCCTTTTAAAAGGAAAAGGTCCTCAGTCAGCTGGGGGCTTCTGGTGAAGAGGGTGGCTGGTGGGTGAAGGAGGCCTTCTAGCTCTTCTGGTCCGTGGAGGTGGTGAGTT
>NW_025394740.1:0-2597 GCF_016433145.1 Gracilinanus agilis | reverse complement strand
ACACAAGATACATACCTTCCTAAGGGTCAAAACAGCTATCCTATAACCTAACCCATAGTACTTTCACAAGGAACAAATAGTAGAAATATTTACAGCTTTTTTTTTAACCACAAGCATGAAAGACTGGCCAATTGATAAGAAATACAAATATCTAATTGAGTAAAAAAAATTGGTTTGCCTCTTCTGCAGCAGAATATTGTGGTGACTGTTAAAAGTCATTTTCTCAAATTACTTCCAAATCAATTTGGCTTTCAGTATCCTGGATGATTGTTCAATTTTGCATATATACTTTATAGTTCTCTGACCCCAGACTAATTATTTTACATTTTTGTATACTGAAATGCATTTGTCATCTACAGACTCAAATCATCTACAGACTCTTAACAGCCTTCTAATTCTGAAGGGTTCTGCTTGTAATTTGGCAGATAAGTTAGTAATTTTGATTCCCAAATGTTCAGACTTATTTTAAGAAACCTACTATTAAAACTTTGGCTCCAGAGGTCATACTGTCACTAAAAAACAAAGGACCCCAGTTGAATAAATAATCAATCCATGAAGGGCAGATTCATGAAAAACAAAAAAGTATGAAGGCTAATTTCAAGAAATCAGACATTTTAGGAAGAATTATAAACTGCTTTTACATTATTCCTGCCATTCTAACAGGAACCATTTAATCATGGGTTCCTTAATAGACAATGTTTTTTTGATATTGTCTTCTTATTGTTATATCTGATATAGTGATTTATTGGAGGACCAGTTAAAAAATTAATTTAAGTAAAAAAGCCTGGCTCTAGGCCATGACTACTGCAATGTCAATTATATTATAAGTTCTGAGTGGTCTGGGCATGGAATCAACAAGGAATATTATGGTTCTCTTATCTTGACACTTAGCACTTGTAATGCAGGGTTGCAGCAAAAGCTCTTGTTTTTGTAAACCAACTGTAGCAGTTCTATCAGTTGGAAAGGTTTAGAATGTTGAACCAGCCAGAGGGCTGGGCTTATGGGAAAACCTTTAGAGCTGGTCTATAAATATCCCTGGAGTACCAACTGAAGGGCCTTTTGCCTTTGGAGCATTTTGGACCTTGCCTGATTTCTCTGGACCTCTCCCTGACTTCTCCTTTTACATCCTGCTATTTTCCTGAATTTCCCCATTGGGCCCTGGGAGGAAGGGTCCTTTGGTGGGTGGAAATCATGGGATTTAGCTTCTGTAGGCAGTAAGGACAATCTAAATCAAGACACCCCCCTAATCTAGTGATCTGATAAATCCTCATTACCTCAGGGCAGTGAAACTATCCTTGACTGAGGGAGCCAGCCTCCCTCAGTCTGACTCCCTCCTCTGTGACCCTCTCTCAGCATTAGCTTTCTCCCTAGCAGTAGTTACAAACCCTCAAACCCCTTTCCCTCAGTTTACCCCTGGCATCAATAAATCCCCTTTGATATCTACACAAAGAGCCTCTGGTGAATCACTGTACTGAATAGTAGGGCAAAGGCTGAGGAGGGAAGGAATAACTTTCCTTTTATTTCTTGAGGGCAAACCTAGGCATCAAGTTTGGGCAGGAAGTAGCTAGCTGAGACTTCCTGTAGATTTCAGTCTCACAGAAAATAACAACTGAAATCCATCAGATAGACCCATATCATTTCTGGTTGACTCAATTCTTCTTCTATCATAGAGACAGCTTCCCTGCCTGAAGGACCCAGCCTGTTTCCTCCCAGTACCCTCTGTCTCTAGCCTCTGTGATTAGTCTGTTTGAGCAGCCCTTCCTATATTCCCCATTCATCCCTTACCTTCCTATATTCCCCTATTTATTCCAACATCTTCCTATCCCCTTACTTTTCCATAACATATCTATTTTTCCATAACACACTACATATGCCACAGTGTTCTGGATCTAACTTATAATCTATTATCTCAGGGCATAAAAGAGAATTGGTAATGTTAAACCCATAGTGTAGACTACACAAAGGCTACAAGAGCTAACACCCAAGTCCCAGGCATGGGGCCAGGATGCAAATACTAATTTTTCTACCTGGAACTGGCCATTTAAACTCACATAGAATGTAAGTAAGAAAATTAAAATAACTCAAACTCTGAAAGCCTAGGAGTAAGAACAATAAATTCGCCATCATGCCAACTCCACATTAAAAAAAAAATCCTGATTGCTCATTAATTCTGCTTTCTTACTTGGCCTATGCTCTCCATTCCACCCTATCGCCTTTTTCAATTTAAACTGATGATAGTTTAGAATTGCCCTAGTTTACTACTTTTAGTATTCATGTGGTCAATTTATTATGAACCAAAAGTAGAGGGACAAATGGGGGCACATGTCTTGATGTGGTGAAATAATCATTTCTTCAATACCTTCATTTTAAAAAGACACAGCACATGTGGTATTCTTCAGAAGTGTTCATCCACTAAACAGGAGGACTTAACGGCACTTCGTAATATTGATCATAAGGCCAGAATAGAGGCTACACTGGCTCTATTCTAGGGATTTCCATATTAATGATAGTTGCACTGGGGTGGGAAAATGGATGGATGGATATATATATATATATATATATATCGAGAGAGAGAGAGAGAGAGAGAGAGAGAGAGA
>NW_025394739.1:0-3402 GCF_016433145.1 Gracilinanus agilis | reverse complement strand
CAGGGAACAAGCCCAAGCTTTGGGTGTCTCCAGCCTACAAGCTATTTCTGAAACTTGGGGTCCATCAGATCACTGAGCCACAAGTTTGGGATCTCTAGATTCCACGTCGACACCCCCCCTTTTGGTCAATACTGAACGTCACTGACCAATAATGGACCTTTCACTAATGGTGGGGAAACTTAGGGTACAGGCATGGGCTATTGGCACTTGGGGACACTCCCCAGTGCCCGGCTCATTGACAGTTGTGCCAGAGAAAGGTAGGCAGTCTACCCTTGGCAAATTTTGACAAACACAACATTAGCCCACTTCCCTCAAGTCTTTAAGTCTTTTCAAATTCTGGGGTCCTGGTGTAATGCCTTTGGCCTCCTCTCTCCTGGGGACTTCTCTGTCCTTTCTCCTGTAGACTTCTCTCTTTGTACAAGACAAGCTTGATTGCTGCAAGAGAAACTTAAGAGTTCTATAAACACATTCTTTAACAGACCTTGATCGACTCCCAACAACCTTACTTACTACAAAGATTATTCTAACTTTACTCTTGACATCCCATATAATTGATTCTATTAGTGTTCATTCTACACCCATTATAAGATTATTTAAACTACATAGCCAATCAGAAAAGTTGCCTTACTTTACCAAAATATCATAAAAATCAACCCTACAAACTATAGAAATATAAAAGCAAAACTAAATCCACATCACAGGTTAATCAGGTCTTTCGAAACTGAAAGTAGTATCCAAAGATTAAAAATATCATCTAATATGAAGAAATATTCTAATTAAATATTCTATGACAGCAATCTCAAAAATCATACGAAAAACTATGACAATTTCAACTTCAAAACAATTTTAAAGTCTCAAATTAAAATTAACTCCAAAAATTCTTTCAAGATTGAAAATGCCTCTAAATTTCCCTAATTTTAAAACCTCTCACACACACCCTTTTGGGGAGTTGAGATGCTGGGTATTTTAAAAACTGTTTTCCATTCACCTTTTAACTATTTAACAATCATGCCTATTACTTTGTAGGAAAAAATGTTGCACCTAAGTCAGCTAATGTAAAGTCTGTAGATAAAAAATTCTTGTGAAAATAATTGTCTTGCTGAGACTGTAACATGCTATTTCCTTAACCAATTTAGTATTTATTCACTGGCAATAAAAGCTCATTTACCAATGAACTTAGGCCTAGTCTATAGGCTATTCCTAGGTATCTCATTGTTTCCAAGCTTCAAGGTGTATAAACTTTACTGGTACTGGGGAGAAAGTCAGTATTCTATCTGAACCCTGTGTATTAAAAATACTGCTTAGAATCTACTATTTTTGTGTATTGTTTCCCTCCTTTTTGACACTAATATTTTGCCAGATTTTCCTTATGACCTTAATTCTTCCTCCTTTTAGGAAAAGGGACCTCTAATCTGCTAACCTCATTCACAATGGCTAAAAATTCATATTTGCCTCCACAATTTCCATATTCTGGGCCTTGCCTTTAAGTCTCCTTCATCATATGATTACAGAAAATTGCTATAACAGGAGAAAAGTGGGAAGTAACTTAAAATGAGGGAGAGGCTCCCATAATTTGGAATATTAATGCCATGCATAAGTTGGTAATGATCAGCAGTCAGTCACCTGTAGAACTTGACAGAAACTTACCTTAGCCATTTCTCAGCCCTTCCATTTGCCTTGTGACTGCATCCATAACCAATTTCCTCCATAGCATTTCTTTTCCCAATTATCTTCCCATACAATTTGCCCTTAGATGGCAATTCTCTCTAACCATGCTCAGGGTTAAAAATGAATTATCTTTGCTTATTAACAATTATTTCTAGGCTCCATCATTTCTTTCATAAATTCTTCTGATACTACTTTGAGACAAACACGTTCTGTTTCACTGAACTAGCACTCTGGAATCTCTGCTGTGAATTCTCAAATCTAACGGATTTTACTTTTAAGCCTCTTAACAAAGCAAAATGCTACTATTTTAAACTTTCCCTACTTTAGCTAAATTTTGGGAAAAACTCTTCTTTCTAGGTTCTCTCCTTATAAAAGGGATTTTGCTCAGGGTAAATATACAAAAATGGTCAAGGTTTTGACTGTTACAGAAATTTGAAAAGCCAAATGAAAGCAATTAAGTAAGGTGATACTTAATGGTTCCAGTGACACCTTGGGGCTCCTTCGGATTTTCTCATAGGTGTCTTCTTCAGAGAATCTTTCAGATTCGGATTCTGAGTCTTGTCCATGCTTTTGGCTCCTAAGAACTGGCCTTGAGAGATAATAGTGCTCCAGGGGTTGTGAATAAAATCCCTTTAACAAGCCATATAGCAAACTTGACCTTAATAAGTTTTAATCACTTCACCCATACCCCAGAAATGGGGTGATAAAATGCAGTGCATTCCTAGAAATTTCTTAGGAATTTTCCCAGGTGGGGAATTCCTTCTTCTAATATCCGTCATGTGCCAATGATCATCTATCAGAAAAATAATGCTCACAAAATGAATAAATGCCAAATTGGATTAGTTCTCTCCACTCAAAAAGGAAAACACAATTCCCTATAGGAACCAGGATTCCCTGGTCTTTTTAAAACTAAGACTTATCTATTGTAATGGTTGCACTCTGGAAACTTACCTTAAAAACTCCCCCAAATCAGGCTATAGTTCATGATACCTTTTAAAACCCATAAAACTACTCTCGACCCAAAACTTTGGGTTACTAAGGAAAATCTAAAAATTACCTTTAAATCAGAATACCTATCCAATTCCCTTCTATCTTCTTACTCTGTCCTTGGCTCCAAATTACCTTTCTCTCAGCCTGGCCTCCTAAAGCGGCTCCTTCAGAGGAAAATTGTTGGTCAGTTTAAAATCCTTCAGTTTCCTTACCATTCAAAGCCAAGCCTTTCCTCAACCATATCTTGTCATTTTACAATGACACAATGACCAAAATGAACTGTCTTTACTTCTGAACACACGTTAATCAGAAAAACCTTGCTCTCTGGAAACAAATAACAGCTTGAAAAAAAATGTGAACTTACAGCATTCAAATAACAAAATTAAGATCTAGAATAAATGCATCTCATTTCCAACATTATTAAAACATTTAGTGTACTTGGTATACAATATTTCACACATTATCCCAAAACTGGGAAGAAAAGATTAGAATTTTAAAGTTATGAATCTCTGGACCTCCTTTTGCCTTTTGCTGGATATATCCTCATATCCAGATCACCAACTCCTGTCTCTTTAGCTTTGGGGAGAAATTAACTGTTATAACATAACTTTTAGACATTTAAACCACAAGCATTAAGGTTATTAGTGAATCCTTTTTAAAAGACATCACAGATGCAATATAAGCAAAACCTCAAAGAATTGAGAAGAAATCCAGAACTTAAGTTCTTTAAGCTTCTGTGGGAAG
>NW_025394738.1:0-1605 GCF_016433145.1 Gracilinanus agilis | reverse complement strand
CAATGGGAGAAGCGCTTTGCCAGGGAGAAAGAAGTCACTGTCCTAAGATTGACCCCCCATACCAAAATGGAGGACAAGAGAGAAACACTGTTGCAGACTCCAACCTCTAGCTCTGAGAGCATCATAACACCAAGAGGGATACATTTCTGCCTAAACCCTGAGGTTGAGAGTTTCAAGCCTAGAAACAATGTAGCGAGTCCCTTAGTTTCAAAGCAGCCAGCAAGAGAAAAACTTTTTAAAATGGAGGACAGTTTGAAACCGAGGCTCTCAGGGACAGGCTTGCCCGTGGACATCTTTAATTTCAAAAATACCCCCCACACAGGGCTGAGACCTCAAGTCCTGGCGAGAGGGAAGGAAAATAGACCTAGTCCTTTCCCTGGAACCATGGAAGGAGACTTAGAAACCCGTGGGGGTGGGGAGAAGCTGATAGAACTAACAGTATTCCAAGAGCAGCCATTTTCCACTCTAGGCACAGAAACCCAACAGCAAGGGGCAGGAAGTGCACGTGGAGGCATCTATTTTACTGGAAGTAAATTCATCATACTAGAAAGGCATAAGATTCTGAAAAGATTACTGCAGAGCTACAAAAAAAAAAATGTAGTTTTCCAGGCAAAGATGCTACTGAGGGAGATAATTCCAAGATTCTCTATTCCAGCAGTCATCTCCTGTGACTCTGGTAGCCACTTTGTAAACTCTGTTCTAAAGCAAGTCTACCAGGTGCTAGGAATTAAGAGACATCTCTCTATGTTCCATCTATCGACCCCAGTCATCAGGAGTCATTGAACGCACTAATCAATCTCTGAAATCAATGATCAGGAAGCTGTGCACAGAAAGTCATCTTAAATAGCCAGATGTCAGCTAGATAGTCAGTCTAATAGTGAAGTCAGCCCAATAGTGAAACACATTTGTCACAGTTTGAACTATTGTACGGACAGCAACCATGGGTGGCAAAAGCTCCACGAGACAGTAATTACCTATCACATCTATCACATAGTGCAAAGCTATGAGTATGTCACCTTATTGAAAGAGAAATTGGATGAACTGCAAAAGTTATCTTTAATACAGCAAAGAGTTCCACTTGATTTTAGCCTACATGATTATCAACCTAGAGATAAAAAGTCTATATCAGAAATTTCACAAGAAGATCAGTGTTACAACCAAAATGGTGGGGCAGTTGGGTAGCTCAGTGGATTGAGAGTCAGGCCTAGATTCAGGAGGTCCTGGGTTCAAATCCGGCCTCAGACACTTCCCAGCTGTATGATCCTGGGCATGTCACTTGACCCCCATTGCCCATCCTTACCACTCTTCCACCAGGGAGCCAATACACAGAAGTTAAGGGTAAAAAAAAAAAAAAAGAACCAAAATGGTATGGACCACATGAATTAATCTTACTTACACCCACATCTGTAAAAATCGAAGGAAAAGATGGCTGGTACCATTATGCACACTTAAAGTACTCAGTGAAGTCAAGACCTCATCCAAACATTCAGCCTCAAATGCAACAAACACAAGAAACAGAATCTGACATAGAAATAGAGCCTCAAAGCAGAAACAAAGCCTCAAACAGAAAGACACCAAGATGCAGACACAAATGAAACACAAGAA
>NW_025394737.1:0-1556 GCF_016433145.1 Gracilinanus agilis | reverse complement strand
TTGCCAGGTCCCTAGAGCACTTACCTGGATGTCCCCTGCAGCAGTGACTCGGTCCACATCATAACGGACAATGAAGTTACCA
Organism: Gracilinanus agilis; assembly: GCF_016433145.1. Lineage (NCBI taxonomy): Eukaryota > Metazoa > Chordata > Mammalia > Didelphimorphia > Didelphidae > Gracilinanus > Gracilinanus agilis. The sequence goes on along the minus strand of NW_025394737.1, from coordinate 1,474 downwards.
TCCACAGCCGTGTCTTCCTTCCCAGGCTCCTTCTGTTGCTGGCTCAGAGATGGCTTGAACACTATGTGAGCCTAGAGGAAGAGAAACTGATGCTGAGAACTTGCCTGAGAAGCCAGAAGGAGTTACAAATCCTTCCAGTTGCCCAAGAACTGAAGAAGCTGAGTGAGAGAGAACGTGGATTAGAATCCTTATCCCTGGGAGCACCTTCTTTCCTCTCTGGAGCTGGCTTTAACCAAGAGTCCCATAGTTCTCTAGGGACCCAGCATAACAGAAAGGTTGAACTCCTCTTCTCTGGATGGTCCTTCCCTGGGGCTTAGCAAACTGGTAATCCCAGTGACCTGACCAATCTCTGTTCTACCCTACCTCAGTTTCTCCTGTCCCTGTTGACTTGTGGTCATTATATTTGGGGATAAGACATTCCTTCCCCTTTCTTACACTAGAGCTGAGCCCAGAGAAAGGGCACTGGATTTAGGGAATTAAGAAGCCTGGCCTTTACAGCAAGTCACTTCCCCTTCTCAAACTCAGTTTCTCTATCTGTATAATAAAGGGTTGGACTAGGAGACCCTAAGTTTACTCCATTTCTGATATTCTATGAATCTGGACACTTCAATCCTCTGGAAATCAGATGGGTGGGGGCTATGATAGGGTCCAAACTCTGTTCCTTCAGGTTTGGACATCTGACCTTGGTCTTGTTCTGGGTTGTGGTGAGGGCATCTGCCAGGTCATTGGTCATAAAGGTGCTCTCAGTCTCCAGGGAGCTGATGCCTTGAGGCTCAAAGATGTGGATGTCTATCTGTGAGATGGAAGAGATAAGGCATGAGAAGAAGCCTGGAGGAGGGAGGGAATTCTGTGCTCAGGGGAACCCCTGATATGAGGAGAGGAAGAGCCACCAGCCCCAGGGAGCCACTGCTGTGAGTTGAGGATAAGGAGAGACAAGTGGACTTCTGTCTGGTAGCAGGGTGGGAAGAGGAAGAGTGTTGGGGTGTTGGGGTTGAGTGAGCCTTGTTACCTGCAGGTGTTTCACCAGCTGTTGGGGTCGAACCTTCAGCATCAGCTCATACTTCCCCAGTTGACGTTTCAACAGCTCTTCATAGACCAGCTCAAAAGCCACCTTGGCAGCAGGGGCCACATTGACAGACACTTGGAACTGTTCCAGGCTTCTTCCTGTGGACCTGGGTAGGAGGTCAGCTCCTTAGCGCCATTGGGAATGGACAGGGTGGTCAGGGGAAGCTTGGGTAGAACTTGGCCACATAGAGAGTGTAGACAGCGTGGCCATGACTGCAGTCTAAATAAGCAGGAGGTGCTCTCAGGCAGGAAAGTGGCTGTCCGGGACTTCTTGATCCCTTGCTTGCCCCAGTCCAACCCCTGCCACAGACACTTACTTGATGATTCCAGCACTCTGACCCTGGGCCACAGCAGAGCTGTACTTCTCCTGGGCAGCTGCCTTCTCCTTGATCTCCCCTGGGTATGTCAC
>NW_025394736.1:0-2954 GCF_016433145.1 Gracilinanus agilis | reverse complement strand
CCCAGTCCTCTCCCGATTTTCCCCAGCCTAGAGGCTGTTTTACGGGGAAGAGAGACAATGGTTTTAATTGCCGCTGGGCTGCGAATTATTTTGCTCAATGCCCTGGGCCTGGTGGCCCTTGCTGGCTCTGATAGAATCCCAGAGCCCAGCCGCTGATCTCCATTCCTACTGCTGATCTCCATTCCTACTGCCGATCTCCATTCCTGCCGCTGACGCTGCTGATGCTGCTGATGCTGCTGATCCTGACCGCTTCCACTCCAGAACCCCGAGCCCCAACAGCGATGACCTGCCGCCTTTGCTGAGATCGAGACCTCCAGAGACTGCTTCAGCTCTGATGCAAACCATTTGGGTATATTCCCCTTTCTCTCTACTTTCTTATAGGAGACATTCTAGCCTTCCACGTGCTTTCTCTAAAGACCTAATTAGGCAACACCCACACAGACTCTACACGTGGGTATTTTCCTGAGCTTTTCTCCACTAACCCCGAGCCCACGTGGACAATAGGGTCTGGACCTAGCAACTCGAGTTTACCCTTAATGGGGCCGAATGGCCTATTGAGACTTGCTTGTGATTAAAAAACTGAACTCAGGGGAGAAATATTCACCCCAATAACTGCTCAGAACTTTGAACTTTTAGAAGAAAAAAAAAACCTTAAACTCAGCAGAACTCAATCAAAAGAACCTTAAATTGAAATCAGGGGTGAACTTTTAAAACCTCGGAACTGAATGAGCTTTATTTCTGTTTTAAAGAGACTGTATCTTACTGTATTTTGCTAATTAGTTTTGTAAATTAATCTTGCTTATTTCGTTGATTTTCCTGTTGCACTGAATCATTTTACACTAATGAAGTTTCTGCTTATGATGTTATTATATTTCCTAATTTACTTAAAGCTTACTGTATCAGAAACAATGCGGTTATATGCACCACCTATGAACATCTTATAGAGCACATGTCTTTTAAAATTTATTCTGTCTTGGTAATTGCAAAGAACCTTGAAAGTTTCCATGCTTTAAATATTACCTTGTAATTTTACAAGAGATCTTTTTAAACTTTTACTTTAAATCCTTAAGAATTGTTGTCTTAAAGGATAAAGCCTTTATATATTTTATTATAAGAGATATTATTGCCTTAAATGGGTAGAAGCATTTCCTATCCAGGATTTTTTTTTAAAATACAGAGAGTCAAGGAACTCCTGTTATATTCTTTTGCTATGGAAGCAATAACAGCATTTGCCAAGGGTTAAAAGTTGTAACAAGTATATGATTTTGAACATCACTGTTTATTGTTTGAAATGTGCTATTGGAAATAATGGTACTCTATTTGAATGTGCATTGTGAATCTGCTATTTTGTAAAACCCACTTTCTCTCACAGAAAGTCTCATTTTTGGGTAATATAACCCTTCTAGTTCTAAGCTATATATATATTTTTGATTTTTAAAACATTTTTTTTTAATGAGAGCAATTGATTTTCCCTTTTTATCATCTTGTACTGGAAGTACATATATAATCATTATTTATCCTTTTTCTGATTCTACAGCAAATACCTGAGCCTATAGGACTGTGATTTAAATGCCTCTCTGATTCCAGAAGGGAATATGAAAGCCGTTAATAGTGCTAAAGAAAGCACATGGTCAGAGACTTGACTGACTAAGATCTGCATAATAGCAGTTCTATGCCAATACTTTAGGGCGTGGAAATCGGGTTTTGAGTCCTGGAGTCCCAGTCTTTTCTAAAACTTTAGAGGACGTGGGTCCCCTCGACTTAGATTCCTAGAAAGCACCTAAGATTGGTTATTTATTTGGCTCACTTCCCTAAAAAGCTGATGATAAGTCAGATCAGAGAGAGACATTTTCCTTAAGTCCTGGCTCTGGATGGGTAATTGCACACTGTTGAATTCACTTTAATTAGACCTTCATTCAAAGGTCTAAGTTTATTTTCCCCAGATTTTTGCACATTTCATTCACAAGTTAATTTTTTTTCTTTTTTCTTGAATTTTATTCTTTTTATTTTGCCAATTGACTTCATATAACCCCCAGGACTCAGCCACTCATCCTTACCTGACCTGAGGTACCCTTTTTTTTTTTTTAGAAAAAAGGTGTGTTTTAAGAATTACCTCACGGGGATATCTGTTAAGTTTTTTAAAATTCGATAATTTAAAAATATATGTATATTTATTTAACTCTTTTAGGAGTAATTTCACGGGGAATTAAATTGTATAAATCTTAGAAGAAAATGTATGTTTTGTAATCTATAATGTAAAGTTTAAATTCTTTTGAGAATAATTTCAGAATAAGGATCTTGCCATCTCCCAAGAATCCAGACGACGAACTTGTTTGGTGAGGACACATGAAGATGTCTGAAAAGCCTTCACTGTACCATAAAGACCAAACTTTGAACTTTGGGGTGCAGTTGATTGAACTATGGGGAGTTGAAATTGAGTTGTATGTATTGTTTTAATTGTACACTGTTATGCCAGTGGGGGGCAGCCCCCAAATTGGTTTTTGTCAATGCGGCTAATTTTAACCATTTGTTCATCTATTTCTTTTATCCCCAAAATGCCTGAAAAATTTAGAAGTTGTTTATCTTTACAGGTCCAGCGAAGAAAAAAGGACTAACCTTTTTTTTTGCCGGACCTCACGGGGAATTGTAAAAGTGAAATTTGGGAAATGTATCAAACTACATTTCCCGTGGTCCAACGGGTTTCCGTTTCCGGTTTTTGGGCTTGGGAAGGCTTACGTCTTGACGCAGGGAAGGGTTTAAATCTCCTGGGTTAGGAGGGAGTGGTCTCTTTTGCCAGTAGGCTCGCTCTTTGGCGAGTAGGCGCTTGGCTAGGAGGCAGTAATGGAGGCGGCAGTTTTGAATGCTTACAAGCGCGTGGTCTGATAACTTTATCTATCAACATGGCTTTAATTAAAATACTAATTTATATTATTATCACAGCCTTTATCATTTTT